>NC_084629.1:48152550-48170050 GCF_033978795.1 Nerophis ophidion | reverse complement strand
ACAGATTGACATTTAACCAGTGTCCAAACTCCTCATATTTCATCCCCACCTCAAAAGAGAGCGCCATTGAGTATAATCACACACACACACACACACACACACACACACACACACACACACACACACACACACACACACACACACACACTTCCGCATCAGACCAGGAGAAAACAGAGTGTGCACTTTGTGCACAGCTATTTATATCAATAAGTCCCGTGCTGAGAGGCACAAAATGAGCGTTTAAGCTGCAGGGCCCAGAGAGCTGGATCGCAGGTGGGCCGGCTGGGGTGGAGGTGGGGGGGGGGGGTGAGGATGGTCCTTTACTTCCTTTTACAGGTGTCGCCCATCTCGCTGTGCGGTTTTTCGGGCGGGACCGGGACAGCTGGGGAGGGGATCCTCCTCTCGCTGTGAGGGCCTCCGCAGGTCAGTGCCTGCTGCACCCGGAGGGACGGCCGAGCGAAACGCCATCAATTCCCCAAACAAAGGAGCCACTTCAGCCGCCATATGTGGTGGAGCTGACTGGCCGGCAGCGGCTCACTCCGACATGTCAGCCGCTCCTAATTAGCTTTGTTAAGTCCCTCTGCTGCCTGGCCGACCGACTGAGGGCCTCTCCCGCCCACATGTGAGCTGCATGTTTACAAAGGCTCCCAAAACACCCATTTCTCTTTTGCTCGAAAGGCTCCCTGATTCCATTCTTCCTTAAAACAAAGTCATCTGCGTTTGAGGACAACAACCACAAAAAACAAAAAATCCAAATATGGATACCGTATTTCCTTGAATTATCGCCGGGGCGCTAATTAATTTAAAACCTCTTCTCACTCCGGCACTTACCAAAGACATGCAGTAAAAATTTGAGTGTGATGTAAGGATACCATCATGAAAAGCCCATTTAATAAAAAAATGTTTATTAGTGTCTTACCTTTACTTAGAAATGAAGTCCATGCCAGCTCCTTCTGATCAAAAGCATCGATAACTTGTTTATAGAAGTCTTCCTTATCTTTCTTCAGTTTTAAAAGTCTCTCTCTCTCGATGGAGATCTTCCTTTATTACCTCCTGCTTCCATTGAAAGTCCGGTTTAGAAAACTGCTACCAGACCGCTGCTATCAGTTAGCTCGGCTCCTCAAGTGCGGGCGACGACAGAATTAACCTCGGACAACTCCCCCTCCCGTTCTGCACCGTGAGTGATCTCTTTATCCCACCGCTGCCACCAGGAAGTGTTATTGTCATAAATAATACACTGGGTATTTCAGCCCGGTTGTTTACATAGCCAGCATAGGAGTGTTACATCCTAAAAGGTCTGTTGTACATCCCCCGCCTCATATCTGTCCCAGCACATATCACGTCACTCATTGTCACTTCTTCTGCAGCCGAGTAGTCGCAAGAAGGATCACTAGCGCCCTCTACCACCCAGGAGGCGGGAGTCATTTAATGACTCATATTTGACACACGCAGCTACGGTATTGTGACGGTCTCAAGCCGTCGTCTTGCGGGTTCCCAGGACCACCAAGGAAGGACAAGGCTTGAGCATTTTGACTTTGTTTATTTTTCAATAAAACCTCAGTCCAGGTCGCTCTTGCGCTCCTCCTCGCCGCCGTCTTGGGCCGGGCTCCAGCGTGCCCTGCCTGTCTGTCGGTCCGTCGGCTCCACCTCTCCACTGGTACCGGTATAATAATTAAACATAGCTGCTTACTGTTCTTTTAGCATATTCAACAGCTTGGACCTTAAATCCTACTAAATAACTCTTAATCTTCTTCCCTTTATGCGATTTCAAATGATTGAAATCAGCCTCCTCCATTTTGAAAATGATGACAGGGGAAGTGTCACTCGTGACGTGACGAGTTTGACCCGGCGGTAATACTAAACATGCGCTACTCATTTTGCGAAGCGAGTTTGACCAGGCAGTAATTCAAGGCAGGCGCATACTATATACCCGGCGGCAATTTAAGAAAATACATTGACACATTTGATTGACACATTTGGTGACATATTCAGTTCAGTTCAGTTTATTTTCAGTCTAACAAAAACGTATTCAAACATGGATCACGATTCAAAAAATGAATAACATGACTGAAACAGGCAGAAGCAAAAAAGCTTATATGCCCAACATAAACATTTTTACATTTGATATTGATTTTGCCCGTGCAATCAACCAGCTGAATTTCCCCCAGGGATCAATAAACTACTTTGTATTCTATTCTAAGCAGCCCCTTTGTAAGAATGGGCTGCACAGCACGACATGCTGTAACACGGGTGTTGCTGAGCCTACGTGCTGTAAATCAACCACTAGTGTGCTGTGAGATACAGTCTGCTGTTGCGTGGTAGATTATGTAATTTCACCTATTTGGGGTAGAAAATATTTTTTTGCAAACCAGTAATTATTGTCTGCAAATAATGTGCCGTTGTTGAGTGTCGGCGGAGTAACCGTGTAATACTCTTCTATATCAATAAGCAGCCGGGAAACACATCTGTTATGTTTAGGAGGGAGTGACGGCACAGACCACAAGAGGGCGTAGTTAAACTTTGTTTTATTTATATATATATGTCAATCAATAGATTAATCAATGTATACCTATATAGCCCTAAATCACAAGTGTCTCAAAGGGCTGCACAAGCCACAACGATATCCTCGGCTCAGATCCCACATCAGGGCTAGGAAAAACTCAACCCAGTGGGACAATGAGAAACCTTGGAGAGGTTGTACCGGTCGGCCCTGCCGCTGGCTTCGAGGCCGGGCCATACACACCTCATTCCTGCAGGGGGCGCGCCGACTACGCCCTCCCCCACAAGCCCTAAATCGCCAGTGTCTCAAAGGGCTGCACAAGCCACAACAACATCCTCGGCTCTTACCCCTGTTCACCTGTGGGATGTTGCAAATAAGTGTTTGATGAGCATTCCTCAACTTTCTCACTGTTTTTTGCACCTTTTGCCAGCTTTTTTGAAACATGTTGCAGGCATCAAATTCCAAATTAGCTAATATTTGCAAAAAAATTATGTTTTCCGGTTCGAACGTTAAGTATCTACAATCTGCAAGATAGGATGGAGCTAGACCGTGTAGCATTTTATACCTAAGTAGTAAAACCTCAAAGTCACATTTTAAGTGCACATGAAACCAGTGCAGGTGAGCCAGTATAGGTATATATGTATGTATATATGTATATAAAGGTATATTACAGTATAGGTATATATGTATGTATATATGTATATAAAGGTATATACAGTATAGGTATATATGTATGTATATATGTATATAAAGGTATATACAGTATAGGTATATATGTATGTATATATGTATATAAAGGTATATACAGTATAGGTATATATGTATGTATATATGTATATAAAGGTATATACAGTATAGGTATATATGTATGTATATATGTATATAAAGGTATATACAGTATAGGTATATATGTATGTATATATGTATATAAAGGTATATACAGTATAGGTATATATGTATGTATATATGTATATAAAGGTATATACAGTATAGGTATATATGTATGTATATATGTATATAAAGGTATATACAGTATAGGTATATATGTATGTATATATGTGTATAAAGGTATATACAGTACAGGTATATATGTATGTATATAAAGGTATATACAGTACAGGTATATATGAATATGTATATATGTATATAAAGGTATATAGCAGGGGTCACCAACGTGGTCGCCCGTAAGGACCAGATGAGTCGCCCGCTGGCCTGTTCTAAAAATAGCTCAATAGCAGCACTTACCAGTGAGCTGCCTCTATTTTTTAAATTGTATTTATTTACTAGCAAGCTGGTCTCACTTTGCTCGACATTTTTAATTCTAAGAGAGACAAAACTCAAATAGAATTTGAAAATCCAAGAAAATATTTTATAGACTTGGTCTTCCTTGTTTAAATAAATCCATTTATTTTTTTACTTTGCTTCTTATAACTTTCAGAAAGACAATTTTAGAGAAAAAATCCAAACCTTAAAAATGATTTTAGGATTTTTAAACACATATACCTTTTTACCTTTTAAATTCCTTCCTCTTCTTTCCTGACAATTTAAATCAATGTTCAAGTAATTTTTTATTTTTTTTTATTGTAAAGAATAATAAATACATTTTAATTTAATTCCCTATTTTAGCTTCTGTTTTTTCGACAAAGAATATTTGTGAAATATTTCTTCATACTTTTTATGTTTAAAATTGAAAAAAATATATTCTGGCAAATCTAGAAAATCTGTAGAATCAAATTTAAATCTTATTTCAAAGTCTTTTGAATTTCTTTTAAAATTTTTGTTCTGGAAAATCTAGAAGAAATAATGATTTGTCTTTGTTAGAAATAAGCTTGGTCCAATTTGTTATATATTCTAACAAAGTGCAGATTGGATTTTAACCTATTTAAAACATGTCATCATAATTCTAAAATTAATCTTAATCAGGAAAAATTACTAATGATGTTCCATAAATTATTATTTTTTATTTTTTTTACAAAAGATTTGAATCTGCTAGTTTTTCTCTTCATTTTTTCCGGTTGAATTTTGAATTTTAAAGAGTGGAAATTGAAGATAAACAAAATTTCCAAATTAAATTTTCGTTTTTTTTCGTGTTTTCTCCTCTTTTAAACCGTTCAATTAAGTGTTTTTTTCATCATTTATTCTCTACAAAAAACCTTCCGTAAAAGAAAAAAAATGTACGACAGAATGACAGACAGAAATACCCATTTTTTATATATTTATTTATTAAAGGTACATTGAGCAAATTGGCTAGTTCTGGCAATTTATTGAAGTGTGTATCAAACTGGGAGCCCTTGGCATGAATCAGTACCCAAGAAGTAGCTCTTGCTTTCAAAAAGGTTGCTGACTCAGGGTATTTACAGTATAGGCGAAATATGATCAAAGTTTCTTGTTCTTGTCAAAAGTCAGTGCTCTTATTTTTGTTCCACTTCCTGCATCCCTACTGTATGTCTTATTTACCTTGTGCAAAGAGTGTAAGGATGACTATATTGCTGTTGTATCATATCTAGAGAGCCTTCATTACGTAAAAAATGCATTTGCAAGGTCGCAAACAGGTTTTGTCAGGTTGAAACACTGAAGACACTGTACAAGTGTACAATGTCTGCATCAGGGGTCAGCAACCTTTTTGAAAGCAAGAGCTACTTCTTGGGTACTGATTCATGCCAAGGGCTACCAGTTTGATACACACTTCCATACATTGCCAGAAATAGCCAATTTGCTCAATTTACCTTTAATAAATAAATCTATGTATATATAAAAAAATAGTATTTCTGTCTGTCATTCCGTTGAAACATAGTTTATCTTCAATTTCGACTCTTTAAAATTCAAAATTCAACGGGAAAAAAAGAAGAGGAAATCTACCTAATTCAAATCTTTTTGAAACAATTAAAAAAATAATTTATGGAACATCATTAGTAATTTTTCCTGATTAAGATTAATTTTAGAATTTTGATGACATGTTTTAAATAGGTTAAAATCCAATCTGCACTTTGTTAGAATATATAACAAATTGGACCAAGCTATATTTCTAACAAAGACAAATCATTATTTCTTCTAGATTTTCCAGAACAAATATTTTAAAAGAAATTCAAAAGACTTTGAAATAAGATTTAAATTTGATTTTACAGATTTTCTAGATTTGGCAGAATATTTTTTTGTAAATTTCTATCATAAGTTTGAAGAAATATTTCACAAATATTCTTCGTCGAAAAAACAGAAGCTAAAATGAAGAATCAAATTAAAAATGTCTTTATTATTATTTACAATAAATCCAAAAAAATACTTGAACATTGATTTCAATTGTCAGGAAAGAAGAGGAAGGAATTTAAAAGGTAAAAAGGTATATGTGTTTAAAAATCCTAAAATCATTTTTAAGGTTGTATTTTTTCTCTAAAATTGTCTTTCTGAAAGTTATAAGAAGCAAAGTAAAAAAATAAATTTATTTATTTAAACAAGTGAAGACCAAGTTTTTAAAATATTTTCTTGGATTTTCAAATTCCTTTTGAGTTTTGTCTCTCTTAAAAATAAAAATGTCGAGCAAAGCGAGACCAGCTTGCTGGTAAATAAATACAATTTAAAAAATAGAGGCAGCTCACTGTTAAGTGCTGCTATTTGAGCTATTTTTAGAACAGGCCAGCGAGCGACTCATCTGGTCCTTACGGGCGACCACATTGGTGACCCCTGTTCTACACGTTTCTCCTCAATTGAGCTAAATTTAATTGGGTCTCTGTTTAATTCCTTGCTACTTGTCTTGTTTAACAGATGTCATCAGTGTTTGAACTTGACATGTTTTGTTTAGGATCTAGCTATGTAAATATTTGATATCTACTTTGTGGAAATTAATTCACCAAGGTATAGGCCCAATAAACGATGGACGACGGTATTTAAAAGTGTATACTATTGTACTTTAAACACCATTGAGCCCAGTTGTCAGAGGTTAAATGAAGCCCTTGTTGATGTGTGCCTGCAAGCTCTGCCACATAGAAGTAGTATTTAAGTGTGCGTGCTAGGATCCAGCCCGTGTTGATGTGTGCCTGCAAGCTCTGCCACATAGAAGTAGTATTTAAGTGTGCGTGCTAGGATCCAGCCCGTGTTGATGTGTGCCTGCAAGCTCTGCCACATAGAAGTAGTATTTAAGTGTGCGTGCTAGGATCCAGCCCGTGTTGATGTGTGCCTGCAAGCTCTGCCACATAGAAGTAGTATTTAAGTGTGCGTGCTAGGATCCAGCCCGTGTTGATGTGTGCCTGCAAGCTCTGCCACATAGAAGTAGTATTTAAGTGTGCGTGCTAGGATCCAGCCCGTGTTGATGTGTGCCTGCAAGCTCTGCCACCTAGAAGTAGTATTTAAGTGTGCGTGCTAGGATCCAGCCCGTGTTGATGTGTGCCTGCAAGCTCTGCCACATAGAAGTAGTATTTAAGTGTGCGTGCTAGGATCCAGCCCGTGTTGATGTGTGCCTGCAAGCTCTGCCACATAGAAGTAGTATTTAAGTGTGCGTGCTAGGATCCAGCCCGTGTTGATGTGTGCCTGCAAGCTCTGCCACATAGAAGTAGTATTTAAGTGTGCGTGCTAGGATCCAGCCCGTGTTGATGTGTGCCTGCAAGCTCTGCCACATAGAAGTAGTATTTAAGTGTGCGTGCTAGGATCCAGCCCGTGTTGATGTGTGCCTGCAAGCTCTGCCACATAGAAGTAGTATTTAAGTGTGCGTGCTAGGATCCAGCCCGTGTTGATGTGTGCCTGCAAGCTCTGCCACATAGAAGTAGTATTTAAGTGTGCGTGCTAGGATCCAGCCCGTGTTGATGTGTGCCTGCAAGCTCTGCCACATAGAAGTAGTATTTAAGTGTGCGTGCTAGGATCCAGCCCGTGTTGATGTGTGCCTGCAAGCTCTGCCACATAGAAGTAGTATTTAAGTGTGCGTGCTAGGATCCAGCCCGTGTTGATGTGTGCCTGCAAGCTCTGCCACATAGAAGTAGTATTTAAGTGTGCGTGCTAGGATCCAGCCCGTGTTGATGTGTGCCTGCAAGCTCTGCCACATAGAAGTAGTATTTAAGTGTGCGTGCTAGGATCCAGCCCGTGTTGATGTGTGCCTGCAAGCTCTGCCACATAGAAGTAGTATTTAAGTGTGCGTGCTAGGATCCAGCCCGTGTTGATGTGTGCCTGCAAGCTCTGCCACATAGAAGTAGTATTTAAGTGTGCGTGCTAGGATCCAGCCCGTGTTGATGTGTGCCTGCAAGCTCTGCCACCTAGAAGTAGTATTTAAGTGTGCGTGCTAGGATCCAGCCCGTGTTGATGTGTGCCTGCAAGCTCTGCCACCTAGAAGTAGTATTTAAGTGTGCGTGCTAGGATCCAGCCCGTGTTGATGTGTGCCTGCAAGCTCTGCCACATAGAAGTAGTATTTAAGTGTGCGTGCTAGGATCCAGCCCGTGTTGATGTGTGCCTGCAAGCTCTGCCACATAGAAGTAGTATTTAAGTGTGCGTGCTAGGATCCAGCCCGTGTTGATGTGTGCCTGCAAGCTCTGCCACATAGAAGTAGTATTTAAGTGTGCGTGCTAGGATCCAGCCCTTGTTGATGTGTGCCTGCAACCTCTGCCACATAGAAGTAGTATTTAAGTGTGCGTGCTAGGATCCAGCCCGTGTTGATGTGTGCCTGCAAGCTCTGCCACATAGAAGTAGTATTTAAGTGTGCGTGCTAGAATCCAGCCCGTGTTGATGTGTGCCTGCAAGCTCTGCTACATAGAAGTAGTATTTAAGTGTGCGTGCTAGAATCCAGCCCGTGTTGATGTGTGCCTGCAAGCTCTGCCACATAGAAGTAGTATTTAAGTGTGCGTGCTAGGATCCAGCCCGTGTTGATGTGTGCCTGCAAGCTCTGCCACATAGAAGTAGTATTTAAGTGTGCGTGCTAGGATCCAGCCCGTGTTGATGTGTGCCTGCAAGCTCTGCCACATAGAAGTAGTATTTAAGTGTGCGTGCTAGGATCCAGCCCGTGTTGATGTGTGCCTGCAAGCTCTGCCACATAGAAGTAGTATTTAAGTGTGCGTGCTAGGATCCAGCCCGTGTTGATGTGTGCCTGCAAGCTCTGCCACATAGAAGTAGTATTTAAGTGTGCGTGCTAGGATCCAGCCCGTGTTGATGTGTGCCTGCAAGCTCTGCCACCTAGAAGTAGTATTTAAGTGTGCGTGCTAGGATCCAGCCCGTGTTGATGTGTGCCTGCAAGCTCTGCCACCTAGAAGTAGTATTTAAGTGTGCGTGCTAGGATCCAGCCCGTGTTGATGTGTGCCTGCAAGCTCTGCCTACATAGAAGTAGTATTTAAGTGTGCGTGCTAGGATCCAGCCCGTGTTGATGTGTGCCTGCAAGCTCTGCCACATAGAAGTAGTATTTAAGTGTGCGTGCTAGGATCCAGCCCGTGTTGATGTGTGCCTGCAAGCTCTGCCACATAGAAGTAGTATTTAAGTGTGCGTGCTAGGATCCAGCCCGTGTTGATGTGTGCCTGCAAGCTCTGCCACATAGAAGTAGTATTTAAGTGTGCGTGCTAGGATCCAGCCCTTGTTGATGTGTGCCTGCAACCTCTGCCACATAGAAGTAGTATTTAAGTGTGCGTGCTAGGATCCAGCCCGTGTTGATGTGTGCCTGCAAGCTCTGCCACATAGAAGTAGTATTTAAGTGTGCGTGCTAGGAATCCAGCCCGTGTTGATGTGTGCCTGCAAGCTCTGCTACATAGAAGTAGTATTTAAGTGTGCGTGCTAGATCCAGCCCGTGTTGATGTGTGCCTGCAAGCTCTGCCACATAGAAGTAGTATTTAAGTGTGCGTGCTAGGATCCAGCCCGTGTTGATGTGTGCCTGCAAGCTCTGCCACATAGAAGTAGTATTTAAGTGTGCGTGCTAGGATCCAGCCCGTGTTGATGTGTGCCTGCAAGCTCTGCCACATAGAAGTAGTATTTAAGTGTGCGTGCTAGGATCCAGCCCTTGTTGATGTGTGCCTGCAAGCTCTGCCACATAGAAGTAGTATTTAAGTGTGCGTGCTAGGATCCAGCCGTGTTGATGTGTGCCTGCAAGCTCTGCCACATAGAAGTAGTATTTAAGTGTGCGTGCTAGGATCCAGCCCGTGTTGATGTGTGCCTGCAAGCTCTGCCACATAGAAGTAGTATTTAAGTGTGCGTGCTAGGATCCAGCCCGTGTTGATGTGTGCCTGCAAGCTCTGCCACATAGAAGTAGTATTTAAGTGTGCGTGCTAGGATCCAGCCCGTGTTGATGTGTGCCTGCAAGCTCTGCCACATAGAAGTAGTATTTAAGTGTGCGTGCTAGGATCCAGCCCGTGTTGATGTGTGCCTGCAAGCTCTGCCACCTAGAAGTAGTATTTAAGTGTGCGTGCTAGGATCCAGCCCGTGTTGATGTGTGCCTGCAAGCTCTGCCACCTAGAAGTAGTATTTAAGTGTGCGTGCTAGGATCCAGCCCGTGTTGATGTGTGCCTGCAAGCTCTGCCACATAGAAGTAGTATTTAAGTGTGCGTGCTAGGATCCAGCCCGTGTTGATGTGTGCCTGCAAGCTCTGCCACATAGAAGTAGTATTTAAGTGTGCGTGCTAGGATCCAGCCCGTGTTGATGTGTGCCTGCAAGCTCTGCCACATAGAAGTAGTATTTAAGTGTGCGTGCTAGGATCCAGCCCGTGTTGATGTGTGCCTGCAAGCTCTGCCACATAGAAGTAGTATTTAAGTGTGCGTGCTAGGATCCAGCCCGTGTTGATGTGTGCCTGCAAGCTCTGCCACATAGAAGTAGTATTTAAGTGTGCGTGCTAGGATCCAGCCCTTGTTGATGTGTGCCTGCAAGCTCTGCCACATAGAAGTAGTATTTAAGTGTGCGTGCTAGGATCCAGCCCTTGTTGATGTGTGCCTGCAAGCTCTGCCACATAGAAGTAGTATTTAAGTGTGCGTGCTAGGATCCAGCCCGTGTTGATGTGTGCCTGCAAGCTCTGCCACCTAGAAGTAGTATTTAAGTGTGCGTGCTAGGATCCAGCCCGTGTTGATGTGTGCCTGCAAGCTCTGCCACCTAGAAGTAGTATTTAAGTGTGCGTGCTAGGATCCAGCCCGTGTTGATGTGTGCCTGCAAGCTCTGCCACATAGAAGTAGTATTTAAGTGTGCGTGCTAGGATCCAGCCCGTGTTGATGTGTGCCTGCAAGCTCTGCCACCTAGAAGTAGTATTTAAGTGTGCGTGCTAGGATCCAGCCCGTGTTGATGTGTGCCTGCAAGCTCTGCCACATAGAAGTAGTATTTAAGTGCGCGTGCTAGGATCCAGCTCTTGTTGATGTGTGCCTGCAAGCTCTGCCACATAGAAGTAGTATTTAAGTGTGCGTGCTAGGATCCAGCACGTGTTGATGTGTGCCTGCAAGCTCTGCCACATAGAAGTAGTATTTAAGTGTGCGTGCTAGGATCCAGCCCGTGTTGATGTGTGCCTGCAAGCTCTGCCACATAGAAGTAGTATTTAAGTGTGCGTGCTAGGATCCAGCCCGTGTTGATGTGTGCCTGCAAGCTCTGCCACATAGAAGTAGTATTTAAGTGTGCGTGCTAGGATCCAGCCCGTGTTGATGTGTGCCTGCAAGCTCTGCCACCTAGAAGTAGTATTTAAGTGTGCGTGCTAGGATCCAGCTCTTGTTGATGTGTGCCTGCAAGCTCTGCCACATAGAAGTAGTATTTAAGTGTGCGTGCTAGGATCCAGCACGTGTTGATGTGTGCCTGCAAGCTCTGCCTACATAGAAGTAGTATTTAAGTGTGCGTGCTAGGATCCAGCCCTTGTTGATGTGTGCCTGCAAGCTCTGCCACCTAGAAGTAGTATTTAAGTGTGCGTGCTAGGATCCAGCCCGTGTTGATGTGTGCCTGCAAGCTCTGCCACATAGAAGTAGTATTTAAGTGTGCGTGCTAGGATCCAGCCCGTGTTGATGTGTGCCTGCAAGCTCTGCCACATAGAAGTAGTATTTAAGTGTGCGTGCTAGGATCCAGCCCGTGTTGATGTGTGCCTGCAAGCTCTGCCACATAGAAGTAGTATTTAAGTGTGCGTGCTAGGATCCAGCCCGTGTTGATGTGTGCCTGCAAGCTCTGCCACATAGAAGTAGTATTTAAGTGTGCGTGCTAGGATCCAGCCCGTGTTGATGTGTGCCTGCAAGCTCTGCCACATAGAAGTAGTATTTAAGTGTGCGTGCTAGGATCCAGCCCGTGTTGATGTGTGCCTGCAAGCTCTGCCACATAGAAGTAGTATTTAAGTGTGCGTGCTAGGATCCAGCCCTTGTTGATGTGTGCCTGCAAGCTCTGCCACATAGAAGTAGTATTTAAGTGTGCGTGCTAGGATCCAGCCCGTGTTGATGTGTGCCTGCAAGCTCTGCCACCTAGAAGTAGTATTTAAGTGTGCGTGCTAGGATCCAGCCCGTGTTGATGTGTGCCTGCAAGCTTCTGCCACATAGAAGTAGTATTTAAGTGTGCGTGCTAGGATCCAGCCCGTGTTGATGTGTGCCTGCAAGCTCTGCCACATAGAAGTAGTATTTAGTGTGCGTGCTAGGATCCAGCCCGTGTTGATGTGTGCCTGCAAGCTCTGCCACATAGAAGTAGTATTTAAGTGTGCGTGCTAGGATCCAGCCCGTGTTGATGTGTGCCTGCAAGCTCTGCCACATAGAAGTAGTATTTAAGTGTGCGTGCTAGGATCCAGCCCTTGTTGATGTGTGCCTGCAACCTCTGCCACATAGAAGTAGTATTTAAGTGTGCGTGCTAGGATCCAGCCCGTGTTGATGTGTGCCTGCAAGCTCTGCCACATAGAAGTAGTATTTAAGTGTGCGTGCTAGAATCCAGCCCGTGTTGATGTGTGCCTGCAAGCTCTGCTACATAGAAGTAGTATTTAAGTGTGCGTGCTAGAATCCAGCCCGTGTTGATGTGTGCCTGCAAGCTCTGCCACATAGAAGTAGTATTTAAGTGTGCGTGCTAGGATCCAGCCCGTGTTGATGTGTGCCTGCAAGCTCTGCCACATAGAAGTAGTATTTAAGTGTGCGTGCTAGGATCCAGCCCGTGTTGATGTGTGCCTGCAAGCTCTGCCACATAGAAGTAGTATTTAAGTGTGCGTGCTAGGATCCAGCCCGTGTTGATGTGTGCCTGCAAGCTCTGCCACATAGAAGTAGTATTTAAGTGTGTCGTGCTAGGATCCAGCCCGTGTTGATGTGTGCCTGCAAGCTCTGCCACATAGAAGTAGTATTTAAGTGTGCGTGCTAGGATCCAGCCCGTGTTGATGTGTGCCTGCAAGCTCTGCCACCTAGAAGTAGTATTTAAGTGTGCGTGCTAGGATCCAGGCCCGTGTTGATGTGTGCCTGCAAGCTCTGCCACCTAGAAGTAGTATTTAAGTGTGCGTGCTAGGATCCAGCCCGTGTTGATGTGTGCCTGCAAGCTCTGCTACATAGAAGTAGTATTTAAGTGTGCGTGCTAGGATCCAGCCCGTGTTGATGTGTGCCTGCAAGCTCTGCCACATAGAAGTAGTATTTAAGTGTGCGTGCTAGGATCCAGCCCGTGTTGATGTGTGCCTGCAAGCTCTGCCACATAGAAGTAGTATTTAAGTGTGCGTGCTAGGATCCAGCCCGTGTTGATGTGTGCCTGCAAGCTCTGCCACATAGAAGTAGTATTTAAGTGTGCGTGCTAGGATCCAGCCCTTGTTGATGTGTGCCTGCAACCTCTGCCACATAGAAGTAGTATTTAAGTGTGCGTGCTAGGATCCAGCCCGTGTTGATGTGTGCCTGCAAGCTCTGCCACATAGAAGTAGTATTTAAGTGTGCGTGCTAGAATCCAGCCCGTGTTGATGTGTGCCTGCAAGCTCTGCTACATAGAAGTAGTATTTAAGTGTGCGTGCTAGAATCCAGCCCGTGTTGATGTGTGCCTGCAAGCTCTGCCACATAGAAGTAGTATTTAAGTGTGCGTGCTAGGATCCAGCCCCGTGTTGATGTGTGCCTGCAAGCTCTGCCACATAGAAGTAGTATTTAAGTGTGCGTGCTAGGATCCAGCCCGTGTTGATGTGTGCCTGCAAGCTCTGCCACATAGAAGTAGTATTTAAGTGTGCGTGCTAGGATCCAGCCCTTGTTGATGTGTGCCTGCAAGCTCTGCCACATAGAAGTAGTATTTAAGTGTGCGTGCTAGGATCCAGCCCGTGTTGATGTGTGCCTGCAAGCTCTGCCACATAGAAGTAGTATTTAAGTGTGCGTGCTAGGATCCAGCCCGTGTTGATGTGTGCCTGCAAGCTCTGCCACATAGAAGTAGTATTTAAGTGTGCGTGCTAGGATCCAGCCCGTGTTGATGTGTGCCTGCAAGCTCTGCCACATAGAAGTAGTATTTAAGTGTGCGTGCTAGGATCCAGCCCGTGTTGATGTGTGCCTGCAAGCTCTGCCACATAGAAGTAGTATTTAAGTGTGCGTGCTAGGATCCAGCCCGTGTTGATGTGTGCCTGCAAGCTCTGCCACCTAGAAGTAGTATTTAAGTGTGCGTGCTAGGATCCAGCCCGTGTTGATGTGTGCCTGCAAGCTCTGCCACCTAGAAGTAGTATTTAAGTGTGCGTGCTAGGATCCAGCCCGTGTTGATGTGTGCCTGCAAGCTCTGCCACATAGAAGTAGTATTTAAGTGTGCGTGCTAGGATCCAGCCCGTGTTGATGTGTGCCTGCAAGCTCTGCCACATAGAAGTAGTACTTTAAGTGTGCGTGCTAGGATCCAGCCCGTGTTGATGTGTGCCTGCAAGCTCTGCCACATAGAAGTAGTATTTAAGTGTGCGTGCTAGGATCCAGCCCGTGTTGATGTGTGCCTGCAAGCTCTGCCACATAGAAGTAGTATTTAAGTGTGCGTGCTAGGATCCAGCCCGTGTTGATGTGTGCCTGCAAGCTCTGCCACATAGAAGTAGTATTTAAGTGTGCGTGCTAGGATCCAGCCCTTGTTGATGTGTGCCTGCAAGCTCTGCCACATAGAAGTAGTATTTAAGTGTGCGTGCTAGGATCCAGCCCTTGTTGATGTGTGCCTGCAAGCTCTGCCACATAGAAGTAGTATTTAAGTGTGCGTGCTAGGATCCAGCCCGTGTTGATGTGTGCCTGCAAGCTCTGCCACCTAGAAGTAGTATTTAAGTGTGCGTGCTAGGATCCAGCCCGTGTTGATGTGTGCCTGCAAGCTCTGCCACCTAGAAGTAGTATTTAAGTGTGCGTGCTAGGATCCAGCCCGTGTTGATGTGTGCCTGCAAGCTCTGCCACATAGAAGTAGTATTTAAGTGTGCGTGCTAGGATCCAGCCCGTGTTGATGTGTGCCTGCAAGCTCTGCCACCTAGAAGTAGTATTTAAGTGTGCGTGCTAGGATCCAGCCCGTGTTGATGTGTGCCTGCAAGCTCTGCCACATAGAAGTAGTATTTAAGTGCGCGTGCTAGGATCCAGCTCTTGTTGATGTGTGCCTGCAAGCTCTGCCACATAGAAGTAGTATTTAAGTGTGCGTGCTAGGATCCAGCACGTGTTGATGTGTGCCTGCAAGCTCTGCCACATAGAAGTAGTATTTAAGTGTGCGTGCTAGGATCCAGCCCGTGTTGATGTGTGCCTGCAAGCTCTGCCACATAGAAGTAGTATTTAAGTGTGCGTGCTAGGATCCAGCCCGTGTTGATGTGTGCCTGCAAGCTCTGCCACATAGAAGTAGTATTTAAGTGTGCGTGCTAGGATCCAGCCCGTGTTGATGTGTGCCTGCAAGCTCTGCCACCTAGAAGTAGTATTTAAGTGTGCGTGCTAGGATCCAGCTCTTGTTGATGTGTGCCTGCAAGCTCTGCCACATAGAAGTAGTATTTAAGTGTGCGTGCTAGGATCCAGCACGTGTTGATGTGTGCCTGCAAGCTCTGCTACATAGAAGTAGTATTTAAGTGTGCGTGCTAGGATCCAGCCCTTGTTGATGTGTGCCTGCAAGCTCTGCCACCTAGAAGTAGTATTTAAGTGTGCGTGCTAGGATCCAGCCCGTGTTGATGTGTGCCTGCAAGCTCTGCCACATAGAAGTAGTATTTAAGTGTGCGTGCTAGGATCCAGCCCGTGTTGATGTGTGCCTGCAAGCTCTGCCACATAGAAGTAGTATTTAAGTGTGCGTGCTAGGATCCAGCCGTGTTGATGTGTGCCTGCAAGCTCTGCCACATAGAAGTAGTATTTAAGTGTGCGTGCTAGGATCCAGCCCGTGTTGATGTGTGCCTGCAAGCTCTGCCACATAGAAGTAGTATTTAAGTGTGCGTGCTAGGATCCAGCCCGTGTTGATGTGTGCCTGCAAGCTCTGCCACATAGAAGTAGTATTTAAGTGTGCGTGCTAGGATCCAGCCCGTGTTGATGTGTGCCTGCAAGCTCTGCCACATAGAAGTAGTATTTAAGTGTGCGTGCTAGGATCCAGCCCGTGTTGATGTGTGCCTGCAAGCTCTGCCACATAGAAGTAGTATTTAAGTGTGCGTGCTAGGATCCAGCCCGTGTTGATGTGTGCCTGCAAGCTCTGCCACATAGAAGTAGTATTTAAGTGTGCGTGCTAGGATCCAGCCCGTGTTGATGTGTGCCTGCAAGCTCTGCCACATAGAAGTAGTATTTAAGTGTGCGTGCTAGGATCCAGCCCGTGTTGATGTGTGCCTGCAAGCTCTGCCACATAGAAGTAGTATTTAAGTGTGCGTGCTAGGATCCAGCCCGTGTTGATGTGTGCCTGCAAGCTCTGCCACATAGAAGTAGTATTTAAGTGTGCGTGCTAGGATCCAGCCGTGTTGATGTGTGCCTGCAAGCTCTGCCACATAGAAGTAGTATTTAAGTGTGCGTGCTAGGATCCAGCCCGTGTTGATGTGTGCCTGCAAGCTCTGCCACATAGAAGTAGTATTTAAGTGTGCGTGCTAGGATCCAGCCCGTGTTGATGTGTGCCTGCAAGCTCTGCCACATAGAAGTAGTATTTAAGTGTGCGTGCTAGGATCCAGCCCGTGTTGATGTGTGCCTGCAAGCTCTGCCACATAGAAGTAGTATTTAAGTGTGCGTGCTAGGATCCAGCCCGTGTTGATGTGTGCCTGCAAGCTCTGCCACCTAGAAGTAGTATTTAAGTGTGCGTGCTAGGATCCAGCCCGTGTTGATGTGTGCCTGCAAGCTCTGCCACATAGAAGTAGTATTTAAGTGTGCGTGCTAGGATCCAGCCCGTGTTGATGTGTGCCTGCAAGCTCTGCCACATAGAAGTAGTATTTAAGTGTGCGTGCTAGGATCCAGCCCGTGTTGATGTGTGCCTGCAAGCTCTGCCACATAGAAGTAGTATTTAAGTGTGCGTGCTAGGATCCAGCCCGTGTTGATGTGTGCCTGCAAGCTCTGCCACATAGAAGTAGTATTTAAGTGTGCGTGCTAGGATCCAGCCCGTGTTGATGTGTGCCTGCAAGCTCTGCCACATAGAAGTAGTATTTAAGTGTGCGTGCTAGGATCCAGCACGTGTTGATGTGTGCCTGCAAGCTCTGCCACATAGAAGTAGTATTTAAGTGTGCGTGCTAGGATCCAGGCCCGTGTTGATGTGTGCCTGCAAGCTCTGCCACATAGAAGTAGTATTTAAGTGTGCGTGCTAGGATCCAGCCGTGTTGATGTGTGCCTGCAAGCTCTGCCACATAGAAGTAGTATTTAAGTGTGCGTGCTAGGATCCAGCCCGTGTTGATGTGTGCCTGCAAGCTCTGCCACCTAGAAGTAGTATTTAAGTGTGCGTGCTAGGATCCAGCCCGTGTTGATGTGTGCCTGCAAGCTCTGCCACCTAGAAGTAGTATTTAAGTGTGCGTGCTAGGATCCAGCTCTTGTTGATGTGTGCCTGCAAGCTCTGCCACATAGAAGTAGTATTTAAGTGTGCGTGCTAGGATCCAGCACGTGTTGATGTGTGCCTGCAAGCTCTGCTACATAGAAGTAGTATTAAGTGTGCGTGCTAGGATCCAGCCCTTGTTGATGTGTGCCTTGCAAGCTCTGCCACCTAGAAGTAGTATTTAAGTGTGCGTGCTAG
>NC_084629.1:48117864-48152530 GCF_033978795.1 Nerophis ophidion | reverse complement strand
ACTTCCTCAGGACTTTTTTTTTTTTAATGACTGATATTGATGTATGGTAATTTCCTGCTGGGAGCAAAGAGGGTGGGGGAGGTGATCACATGACACGATTACCTCAAGAATCGATCAAGATGTATAGCGCGCCAGCGTGCGCCTTTTCCTCCCTTTTACGCGCGTCTTCCATGCGCCAGATGGCCAAAGTTTAACACCGAAGGAGCTTCTCCTCCTTCTCCTCCTCCTCCTCCTCCTCCTCCCTCCCTCCTCCTTCCAAGGAGGACCCGGGAGCAGACATGACGGACTACGACGAGCGCGCGTCCAGCATGTACCTGCCGAGCTGCACTTACTACGTCTCCACGCCCGACTTCACCTCCGTCTCCTCCTTTTTGCCGCAGAGCGCCTCCTGCCAGGTGAACTTCCCCTACTCGGCCAACCTGGGCCACCACCAGCCGGTGCGGGAGGTCTCCTTCAGGGACTACGGCCTGGAGCACCCCAGCAAATGGCACTACCGGAACAACTACGCCTCCTACTACGCCTCCGAGGAGCTCATGCACCGGGACTTGATCCAGTCCTCCTTCAAAAACGAGCCGCTGTACGGCGGAGCCCAGGCGGGCGCAGGCTCGCCCTGCAGCCTCTTTACCGGGACCGGGCGCAACGGCGTCCTGCCGCAGGGCTTCGACCAGTTCTTCGACGCCGACAAAGGCGCGCCGGAGCAACCCCGACTGAAGGGCGACGAGCCCGGCAAAGTGGAGCAGGACGCCGGGGACGCGGCATCGGCGGCGGGGGCCGCGGTAGCCAGCCTGGACGAGGACTCGTCCTCCAACTGCGGCGACAAAAGCAGCCAGCAGAGTGGGTTGTATTATTATTATTATTATTATTACTACACACTCCTTTATTAGTCCTGCACAAAGGCGCGTCCTTCGCCGTGGCCGCGCACGCTCCTTTAGAAGCATGCAAAGGCGGTTTATATCCCAATAAGATGTTCTTTACGGCTGTAAAAGTATTTACAATGGCGGGACTACTTTGCTCACATCCCATTCAACAACAACAAAAAAAAGGCTGAATTCACCACTTGCACGCTTTTTTGTTCTTATTTTTTATCGAGTGCAAGCAATTTTTGCGCATGGAGAAAATGCCAAATAAGTGAAATTTTGTGGTTGCATTTCTGTGGAGGAAAGAAGCAGTTAAATGCGTTTTTACCATAAAGTCACCCGCAGCTGCTTTATTGTGTCCAAAGAAGTCGAAAGAGGTACTTTTTGGGGTTAAACACAAACCCTGAATGCACTTGTCCTTAAATAAATGACCTTCTGCAGAATCTTCTGTCTGCATGCACAACAGCTTTATTTAAGCTAAAAAAAAAAGGCTGAATTCCCCACTTGCAGGGTTTTTGTTTTGTTTTTTTAAACAAGTGCAAGCAATTTTTGCACAAAAATGCCAAATAAGTGGAATTTCGGAAGAAATGGTTGCAATTCTGTGGAGGAAAGAGGAAGTTAAATGCATTTTTTACTAGGTTACTTTTAGGGTCACCAGCAGCTGCTTTACTGTGTCCAAATAAGTAGAAACAAGCACTTTTTGGGGTTAAAAACAAACCCTGTAAAGCTTTATTTGAATGCACTTGTCCTTGTAAATAAGTGACCTTCTGCAGAATCTTCTGTCTGCATGCACAACAGCTTTATCTAAGGTAAAAAAGAAAAGGCTGAATTCACCACTTGCAGGGTTTTTTTATTTTTATGTTTTCAAACAAGTGCGAGCAATTTTTGGCCATGGAGAAAATGCCAAATAAGTGGAATTAAGTAAGAAATTGTTGCATTTCTGTGGAGGAAAGAGGCAGTTAAATACGTTTTTACTAGGTTACTAATAATCCAATCCAATCCACTTTATTTGTGGAGCACATTTAAACAACAAGAACATTTCCAAAGTGCTGCACAGCCATGTTAAAAATAACATTTAAAAAAAAAAAAAATTATGCTCCACCAATGACTGAATAAAAACAAAAAATAAATAAATATAAAACCAATATAAAACAATATATAAAATAAATGTGATTAAATTCTATTTTAAGGGGTAACATTAATTAAAACAGTAAAATAGAAATAGGGTCACCAGAAGCTGCTTTACTGTCCAAGTAAGAATAAATAAGCACTTTTTGGGTTAAAAACAAACCCTGTAAAGCACATGTCCTTGTTAAATAAGTGACCGTCTGCAGAATCTTCTATGTGAGTTCTGCATGGTCAACAGCTTTATTTAAGATCAAAAAACAACAACTTGCACGTTTTTTAAATTTTTTTTAAATTTTTTAAACAAGTGCAAGCCAATTTTGCGCATGGAGAAAATGCCAAATAAATGGAATTTAGGAAGAATTGGTTGCATTTCTGTGGAGGAAAGTGCCAGACAAAAGAGGCAGTTAAATGCATTTGAACTAGGTTACTTTTAGGGTCACCAGCAGCTGCTTTACTGTGTCCAAATAAGTAGAAATAGGCACTTTTTGGGGTTAAAGCAAACCCTGTAAAGCTTTATTTGAATGCGCATGTCCTTGTTAAATAAGTGACCTTCTGCAGAATCTTCTATGTAGGGATGGAGGTCTGCATGCACAACAGTTTTATTTAAGCTAAAAAACAAAAGAAGGCTGAATTCACCACTAGCATGGGTTTTTTATTTTTATTTTATCAAGTGCAAGCCATTTTTTGCATGGAGAAAATGCCAAATAAGTGGAATTTAGGAAGAAATGGTTGCTTTTCTGTGGAGGAAAGAGGCAGTTAAATGCCTGTTTACTAGGTTACTTTTAGGGTCACCAGCAGCTGCTTTACTGTGTCCAAATAAGTAGAAACAAGCACTTTTTGGGGTTAAAAACAAACCCTGTAAAGCTTTATTTGAATGCACTTGTCCTTGTAAATAAGTGACCTTCTGCAGAATCTTCTGTCTGCATGCACAACAGCTTTATTTAAGCTAAAAAAGAAAAGGCTGAATTCACCACTTGCAGGGTTTTTTTATTTTTATGTTTTCAAACAAGTGCGAGCAATTTTTGGCCATGGAGAAAATGCCAAATAAGTGGAATTAAGTAAGAAATTGTTGCATTTCTGTGGAGGAAAGAGGCAGTTAAATACGTTTTTACTAGGTTACTAATAATCCAATCCAATCCACTTTATTTGTGGAGCACATTTAAACAACAAGAACATTTCCAAAGTGCTGCACAGCCATGTTAAAAATAACATTTAAAAAAAAAAAAAAAATTATGCTCCACCAATGACTGAATAAAAACAAAAAATAAATAAATATAAAACCAATATAAAACAATATATAAAATAAATGTGATTAAATTCTATTTTAAGGGGTAACATTAATTAAAACAGTAAAATAGAAATAGGGTCACCAGAAGCTGCTTTACTGTCCAAGTAAGAATAAATAAGCACTTTTTTGGGTTAAAAACAAACCCTGTAAAGCACATGTCCTTGTTAAATAAGTGACCGTCTGCAGAATCTTCTATGTGAGTTCTGCATGGTCAACAGCTTTATTTAAGATCAAAAAACAACAACTTGCACGTTTTTTAAATTTTTTTTAAATTTTTTAAACAAGTGCAAGCCAATTTTGCGCATGGAGAAAATGCCAAATAAATGGAATTTAGGAAGAATTGGTTGCATTTCTGTGGAGGAAAGTGCCAGACAAAAGAGGCAGTTAAATGCATTTGAACTAGGTTACTTTTAGGGTCACCAGCAGCTGCTTTACTGTGTCCAAATAAGTAGAAATAGGCACTTTTTGGGGTTAAAGCAAACCCTGTAAAGCTTTATTTGAATGCGCATGTCCTTGTTAAATAAGTGACCTTCTGCAGAATCTTCTATGTAGGGATGGAGGTCTGCATGCACAACAGTTTTATTTAAGCTAAAAAAAAAAAAGGCTGAATTCACCACTTGCACGGGTTTTTTATTTTTATTTTATCAAGTGCAAGCCATTTTTTGCATGGAGAAAATGCCAAATAAGTGGAATTTAGGAAGAAATGGTTACTTTTCTGTGGAGGAAAGAGGCAGTTAAATGCCTGTTTACTAGGTTACTTTTAGGGTCACCAGCAGCTGCTTTACTGTGTCCAAATAAGTAGAAACAAGCACTTTTTGGGTTAAAAACAAACCCTGTAAAGCTTTATTTGAATGCACTTGTCCTTGTTAAACAAGTGACCTTCTGCAGAATCTTCTATTTGCATGCACAACAGCTTTATTTAAGCTCAAAAAAGAAAAAAAAATGCATAGTTCCATGCTGAATCTGCACTGTTCCACTATATTATTATAATGCAGAATTATTTAAATAAGAAACATTTTATGTTTGGTGTTTATGCATGACCTTTACTGATAAATGCATCTAGTGCTATGCAGAATTTGCACTTTTTTTTACTATATTAAGACTAATGCAGGCTTGTTTAAGTAAAATATTAATATTGATAAGGAGGGATTTATTTAAAATGCACATTTTGTCCCGTGTTGGGTGTCAATGCACACCTTTAGTATTAAACATGTACACAATCTGCATTATATTGAGATGGAGGACTGCTTTATTGAAAAAAATAAATGAATATATAAATAAAGTGCACTTTTCTACTATATTAAGAGTAATGCAGGTTTATTCAAGCAACAATAGGTAAAAGGAGTATATACATTTTATGTTTGCTGTTTATGCACATATAAAGTAAGTGAGCTTTACTGATAAATGCATTTAGTGTTGTGCAGAATCTGCTCCTTTCTACCATGTTGAGAGTAATGCAGCTTTATTTAAGTCAACATAATAACAATAATAAGTATGAATGTGTTTCAATGCACCTTTTGTCCAATGAGTGACCTTTACTGATAAATACATTCACACATGCACAATCTGCACTATATTGAGGTGGAGTATTGCTTTATTTACACACAAAAAAATTAAAACAAAAATAAAAAAAAAGTGTAGTCCCATGCTGACTCTTCATGCACTTTTCTATTATCTTAGGAGTAATGCAGATTTATTTAAGCAAAAATAATAAATGAATAAATTAAATGCACATTTTGTCCATATTTGGTGATACTTTACTGGTAAATGCATTTTATGTTATTTTTTTTTTGAGAAATCTGCATTCATTGAGATGGAGTATTGCTTTTAAAAAAATAAATGAAATAAATAAATAAATAAATAAATAATAGTCCCATGCTGACTCTGCATGCACTTTTCTACTATCTTAAGAATAATGCAGATTTATTTAAGCAAAAATAATAAATGAACACATTAAAGTGCACATTTTGTCCATGCTTGGTGCACACATTGAAAAGTGATACTGATAAATGCATTATTTGTTTTAAATCTGCATTTATTGATATGGAGTACTGCATTAAATAAATAGGAGTTTTTTTGTTTTTTTTTAGGGATTGCACATATTGTCAATGTTTATATAATAAAATGAGCAACCTTTACTGATAATCTGACATTATTCAGGAGGAAAATTATTGCATTTAGTGCTATTCTTATAGAAAGTCTGCACTTTTCTGCTATATTATTGAATTACTGCATCTGTGTTGGCCCTGTGATGAGGTGGCGACTTGTCCAGGGTGTACCCTGCCTTCCGCCCGATTGTAGCTGAGATAGGCGCCAGCGCCCCCCGCGACCCCGAAAGGGAATAAGCGGTAGAAAATGGATGGATGGATGGGATGCATCCAGAACAGATTTGTTTACCCCTCACCTCAATGAATATGAGTTGTTTTTTTTTCTTTAGTGATTGCACATATTAGCAATGTTTATCAAATAAAATGAACAACCTTTACTGATAATCTGACATTATTGAGGAGCAAAATGACTGCATTTAGTATTATTCCTATAGGAAGTCTGCACTTTTCTGCTATGTTATTGAATATATTTATCCAGAACAGCTTTATTTAACCCCTCACCTAAATAAATAGGGGTTTTAGTGAAAATGTTGACAAAAATAGCAAAGTTGTATGAATGCACATTTTGTTCATGTTAAAAATAAGGTATTTTTGTTGGTTAAAAATGCAAAAACAAAATAAATAATACTGAGCCAAAATAAGTGACGTCATTGAGGGGAGTGATAAATGTAATTTTAGTCCTGCATTTCAATGGATTCATTTGAACTTCCTGTGAGTCACGTGACGTGTGCATGACTACATGAATAGGAGGGGGGGGGGGGGGGGGTGCATTTCCCTGCAGATCCACACAGTCAACAGGAAGTAGCTTTGTTGGTCCAAGTGTTTATTTGGGTCAACTTTGGTTGCATCACGTGGTGTGGAGATGAGTCAAAAACATCAATGTTTGTGGAAGTTTCCTGCACTTATTTCACTTATTTTTAGTTGATTAGATTTTTTTTCAAGCTTGGAGCTTGTTTGAATTTGGACTCCTACAATATATTTAAAAAATATTTTAAAAAATGGTGTCTTTTGTAAAAATAATAAATAAATAAATAAACCTACATCAAAAACGTTTAAATGCAAAAAAAATAATAGTTGGTACAAATAATGCTGTGCACATTAATACATTATTAATTATAATACTTGCAGCTTAGGTGCCTTAATTGTGCATTTTGGTGCATTTTACTCTACATATTACACAAACTTGTCCAATTTCTGTGTGTGTGTGTATTTGCATAGGATTTTACTCTACATCAAAAACATTTATCTGCCAAAAAATAGTTGGTAGAAATAATGCTGTGCACAATAGTACATGATTAATTATAATACTTGCAGCTTGGGTGCCTTAATTGTGTATTTTGGTGCATTTTCCTCAACATCTTACACAAACTTGTCCAATTTCTGTGTGTGTGTGTGTTTGTGTGTGTGTGTGTGTGTGTGTGTGTGTGTGTGTGTGTGTGTTTGTGTGTGTGCATAGGATTTTTGTCTACATCAAAAACGTTTATATGCAAAAAAAAATAGTTGGTATAAATAATGTTGTGCACATTAATACAATATTAATTATAATACCTGCAGCTTAGGTGCCTCAATTGTGCATTTTGGTGCATTTTCCTCTACATATTACACAAACGTGTCCAATATCTGTGTGTGTGTATTTGCATTGGATTTTTGTCTACATCAAAAACATTTATCTGCAAAAAAATAGTTGGTAGAAATAATGCTGTGCACATTAATACATTATTAATTATAATACCTGCAGCTTAAGTGCCTTAATTGTGTATTTTTGGTGCATTTTCCTCAACATATTACACAAACTTGTCCAATTTCTCTGTGTGTGTGTGTGTGTGTGTGCATAGGATTTTTGTCCACATCAAAAACGTTTATATGCAAAAAAAAAAAAAAATAGTTGGTAGAAATAATGCTGTGCACATTAATACAATATTAATTATAATACTTGCAGCTTAGGTGCCTTAATTGTGCATTTTGGTGCATTTCCCTCTACATATTACACTAATGTTTCCAATTTCTGTGTGTGTGTGTGTGTGTGTGTGTGTGTGTGTGTGTGTGTGTGTGTGTGTGTGTGTGCATGCAGCCTCGTCCAGCAAGTCCAGAAAAAAGAGGTGTCCGTACTCCAAGTACCAGATCCGAGAACTTGAACGAGAGTTTTTCTTCAACGTCTACATCAACAAAGAGAAACGTCTACAGCTTTCCAGGATGCTCAACCTGTCAGACCGCCAGGTGAAGATCTGGTTCCAGAACAGAAGAATGAAGGAGAAGAAGCTCAACCGTGACCGCCTACAATATTTTACTGGCAATCCTCTATTCTGATACACACACACACACACACACACACACACACACACACACACACACACACACACACACACACACACACACACACACACACACACACACACACACACACACACACACACACACACACACACACTCACCAAAGACTGGTCCCTATATGTGAGTCACCATGTATTTAAAACCTATACAAAAAAATAATAATGCATTTATTTATTGATTTCTCGTACTTCCTCCCACTCTTATCAGGAACAATGATTGTAGTCGACATTATTTATTGGTGTGTTTTAAAAAAGAAAAAAAGCTGCATGCCACGTTGGTGTGAAATGAACTAACATGTTTAAAAAACAACAACATTTTGGACACTTTCTTCCAGCTTTGCCTCAGGAGAAATGTGGCCCCTTAGGCCTTTATTTCCCCTTCTTTCAAACACTGGATTGTTTACTAAACCTTGAACCGTCTAGACAGAATAATAAAAGCAGCTGTAAAGGTCTAAATAAGGGGCTATTGGACCTCCGCCCCTCCCCAATGCGGACCACAAGATCCCCTTTCCTGTCTCACATAGTCCACATTGCAAATGTTGGAGCTGCTGCAGACATTCTTCTTATTTCTTTAATTTTATTTTATATTTTTTTGGCTTTCCAAGAGGATTTACGAGCATTGAAGAGGATTATTCCAAAGTCAAAGTGAGTCTGATGCCTCTGTAAAAATGTGTCTTTTTTTGTATTCATGTTTATATTTGCTGCTGCTTCTTGCATCTTTTGTTTTAAACAAACAAACAAAAAAAAGCCATTAAATAAGACTTTTAACTGAGTTGCAATCCAGGGAAACCACGTTAGCCAACCGGGTTGTAGTTACTTAAGTGTCCACCAGAGGTCAGCCTTGCATTTGCATAGCGAGAGAAAAACCTGCTTTGTCGTCTTCAAAGGCTGCAGACTTTATTCTTTCAACTTTATAAACTAGAAACCAAAAATGTTTTTTCTTTATTCTGCCAATAAAACAGAGACGGATGATAATATAATTGTTATTATCAGTGTGTAAATATTCTCTGGGCTTTTTTAAAACTTGAACGCACAAAACTTCCTTCTGCGGGGACTCTCTCACAAATACTCCCCAAAATGCTGGGATTTAAAAAGGATTACTTGTATAAATCCTCTCATTTAAATGTCATGTTGTAAATACATAACATATGCTGGATAATCGTGGTTGTATTTTTGCTCAACATATTAAAAAACAACAACTGATCAAGCTGAATTATACTCACATGTATTATTTTTGTAATGTTTTTCTGGCGGCGGGTGTGTAAATATTTGGTGTGTAAGAAGTGTTGGTGACGCATGAACAACATGAATAAATAATTCAGTGCATCGCGGCGTCTTGTGCACTTTATTCAAACACTGCCGAAAATCGGTGTTGAATTGAACCAAAACACTTTAGCATTGTCCAAATTCTAAAAATGTTCGATTTGCATACAAAATAAAGGAAAATATATTTGTAAATGTTTGAAATGAATACTGCACAACATATTGTGTTGTACCTCAATATTAATATTGCAATCATTTGATATTAAAGTGAACTTTCATTGCAGTTTTTACTGTAAAAAAAAAAAGAATGAAAATCCTGGTAATGTTTTGACATTGTATATTATAAACACACACACACACACACACACACACACACACACACGCACGCACGCACACACACACACACACACACACACACACGCACGC
The DNA here is from genome assembly GCF_033978795.1 of Nerophis ophidion. Classification (NCBI taxonomy): domain Eukaryota; kingdom Metazoa; phylum Chordata; class Actinopteri; order Syngnathiformes; family Syngnathidae; genus Nerophis; species Nerophis ophidion. Next base: position 48,143,130 of record NC_084629.1, on the reverse strand, counting down.
ACGCACGCACACACACACACACACACACACACACACACACACACACACACACACACACACACACACACAAACATTAATATATTTTCATATTTTCATCAATCCATTTCCTACCGCTTGTCCCTATATTTATTTATATGTATATATATATATATATATGAATACATACACACACATAAATATATATATTTATACACCACACGCACACGCTTGTCCCTTTATATATATATGTATGTATATATATATATATATATATATATATATATATATATATATATATATATATATATTTATATAATGGACCTGCAATAACAAAGGGAAAACGAAATTTTTTTCAGTGTGCATTTTATTATTATTTGCAAACAATGCTCGTTATAAAAAAATAAATACAACAATAAACCCTGCATTTCATCCACTTATGATCGTATTTGAAAGGCGTGAAATATTTACAGACAAATAGAATAGAATAGAATAGAGCAGAATAGAATAAAATAGAAAGTACTTTATTGATCCCTGAGACAACATTTGCTATCGAAAATAATTGCTAAAAAACGATTGCATCTTCACTACAGCATAGCTTTGACTAAAACATCAAAACTAGACTGCATGTTCTTGTTGAACACAAACAAGGCCGGTGGTTAATGTTGCAACTTCAACACATTAGACAGTAAATAAGACAGTAAATTAGACAGTAAATGTTGCAACTTCAACACATTAAACAGTAAATGTTGCAACTTCAACACATTAGACAGTAAATGTTGCAACTTCAACACATTAAACAGTAAATAAGACAGTAAATTAGACAGTAAATGTTGCAACTTCAACACATTAAACAGTAAATGTTGCAACTTCAACACATTAAACAGTAAATAAGACAGTAAATTAGACAGTAAATGTTGCAACATCAACACATTAGGTTGCATTCGGACTTTTTAAAAGCACAACTGGTCGCACGTCCACGTCAAATTGTTCATGATGTGAGTTCGTGTGAGGTGGACGTGGACGCATCAAGTCACGTGGGTCAGCTTGCATTGTGCGCACAAGTCCACGCGCAGGCACGCACCTAATATCCTCACCAAGGACGTGTTACGTCTTTTCCCAAGCACTTTGTCTGCAGTGTGCATGCACCCCCCCCCCCGCCCCCCTCCCCTCCCCCCCCAAAACCAATTTCAAGTCCTGGTTGTAGGTGTCGCTGCAGACTGCGTCTTAAAGCGGCGCAGGGCGAGGAGGCTGCGTCTCAAGGCCACTTCCAAAAAGCTCGTCATGCGCTCCTGAGACATGTCCGCTTCCAAAGGACGGCCCAAACATGTCCTTCCCCGACGCCGCCAACCCCTTCCTCGTGGACGCGCTGATTGGCGCGTACCGGACGCAGCCTTTTGGCGCCAGCATGCACCATGACGCGGGGAGCTACGGACTGCTGCCGTCCTTCCCCAAAAGAGGCGACGTGGGTTCGCCCACGGACGTGCACTCCTACGTAGCTCAGCTCGACAACTGGGCCGAGCCGTGCCGAACCCAGGCGCCCGGTGCCGACTGCTCGTACGCGCCGAGCATCAAGGAGGAGGGCGGCTGCTGCATGTTCCCGGAGAAGACGGCACCCAAAAGCCTGCAGCCGGGAGTCCTCGCCTTCCCCTCCCTGGTGTCCGAACCGAACCGAGCCGCCGAGATTCCGGTTCCGGGCTATTTCCGACTGAGCCAGCCGTGCGTTAACGGGAGGCATGACGACCATTACCGGCTGATGCAGCCCAGCAGCCTGCGGGACGCACCCGCGGATCCCGCATGCGTGGTGGAGGAGGACGAGGAGGAGGAGGAGGAGGACCGGGATGAAGAGGAGGAGGAGGAGGAGGAGAAGTGCGTGGCCGTGGAAGCCGCGGACTGCAGCCCCGGCGTGATGCTGCCGCGGGATGGCAAAGGTGGGTTTGGCCTCGTAAAAAGCCGGGTAATAAAAAAAAAAGGCAAATAAAGTAGTCACGTTTCATGAGAGCCGCGTGCTAAAGGTGCGCGCTTTTTTTTGTTCTTATCACGTGTGCGCGTGCATGCGGTCGGCGCGTCCATGTCCGACATTTTGGCCCAATAAAAGTCAATTAAAAAAAGGTGCGTTTGGTTGTTCCGGGGGCAGCACGGTGGAGTAGGGGTTTGTGCCTGCGCCTCACAATACGGAGATCCCGAGTTCAATCCCCAGACTCGGGATCTTGTGTTTGACTTTCTCCTCTACTCTTACCAGATAGCATTATTTTAGTTTTACTCATATTCCAAGATGGCCCTGCAACGAGGTGGCGACTTGTCAAGGGTGTACGCCGCCTTCCGCCCAATTGTAGCTGAGATAGGCACCAGCGCCCCCGCAACCCCAAAGGGAATAAGTGGTAGAAAAGGGATGGATGGATGGTAATTCAAAGATAGTTTTTGTCAAACCGTCTTTTTAATTTGTTAATTTCTTCTGTCATTATTTGTAGTATCTTCTGTGTGTTCTCTCCTGAACAAAACGCAGTTGTCCATCCATGCATTTTCTACCGCTTGTCCGTTTTTGGGGTTGCGGGGGGTTGCTGGAGCCTATCCCAGCTGCACATGGGCGGAAGGCGGAGTACACCCGGGACAAGTCCCCGTACATACAGCTATAGGCTAAATAGCATGTTAGCATCGATTAGCTTGCAATCATGGATTGACCAAATATGCCTGATGAGCACTCCAGCAAACTAATACGATCAACAAAGCTCATCACGCACAGCATAAAATGTTTGGTGGACAAAATGAAACAAAGGAGGATCGGCATTTTTAAAAAAGGATATTAAGTGCGCCCTAATAGTCCGTAAAATACATTAGTTGTGAAAAAGAGGGTTACAAAAAATAATAATAAATAAAATAATTTAGGTGCGCCTTATAGTCCAAAAATACAGTAGTTGTGAAAAATAAGAAAAAACTAATAATAATTTAAAAAAATATATTTTTATGTGCGCCTTACAGTCCCAAAAATACAATACTTGTGACAAAGAGGGTGAAATTAAAAAAAAAAAAAAAGGATTTTAAGTGCACTTTATAATCCGGAAAATACAGTAGTTGTGAAAAATAGGGTGAACAAATAATAATAATATAAAAAAGAACTGTAAGTGCGCCTTATAGTCCGAAAAATACAGTAGTTGTGAAAAAAGAGAGTGAAAAAAAAAATATATATATATTTTAAGTGTGCCTTACAGTCCGGAAAAAAAAGTAATTGTGAAAAAGAGGGTACAAAAAAAAAAAAAAAAAAAAAAAGATTTTAAGTGCACCTTATAATCCGGAAAATAAAGTTGTGGAAATGAGGATAAAAATGATAAAAAAATTAAAAATATAAAAAAAGGATTGTAAGTGCACCTTATAGTCCGAAAAATACAGTAGCTGTGAAAAAGAAGGTAAAAAAAAAATAAAAAAAAATAAAGGATTTTAAATGCGCCTCATAGTCCGGAAAATTTCTTCTGTTATTATTTGTATTATTATTATTTTCTCCTGAACAAAACACAGTTGTATCATCCGCAAATAATACTAACTTTAAATCTTTTGCAACTTTACAAATGTCATTACATAGAGATTGAATCATTTGGGGGGCAGCACGGTGGAACAGGGGTTAGTGCATGTGCCTCACAATACGAAAGTCCTGAGGAGTCATGAGTTCAATTCCCGGGCTCGGGGTCTTGGCGTGTGGAGTTTGCATGTTCGCCCCCGTGACTACTCCGGCCTCCTCCCACCTCCAAAGACATGCACCTGTGGATAGGCCCCTCCCACTTCCAAAAACATGCTCCTGGAGGATAGGCCCCTCCCACCTCCAAAAACATGCACCTGGGGATAGGCCCCTCCCACCTCCAAAGACATGCACCTGTGGATAGGCCCCTCCCACTTCCAAAAACATGCACCTGGAGGATAGGCCCTCCCACCTCCAAAGACATGCACCTGGAGGATAGGCCCCTCCCACCTCCAAGAACATGCGCCTGAGGGATAGGCCCTTCCCACTTCCAAAAACATGCACCTGGAGGATAGGCCCCTCCCACCTCCAAAGACATGCACCTGAGGGATAGGCCCCTCCTACTTCCAAAGACATGCACCTGTGGATAGGCCCCTCCCACATCCAAAAACATGCACCTGGAGGATAGGCCCCTCCCACCTCCAAAGACATGCACCTGAGGGATAGGCCCCTCCCACCTCCAAAAACATGCACCTGAGGGATAGGCCACTCCCACTTCCAAAAACATGCACCTGGAGGATAGGCCCTCCCACCTCCAAAAACATGCACCTGAGGGATAGGCCACTCCCACTTCCAAAAACATGCACCTGGAGGATAGGCCCTCCCACCTCCAAAAACATGCACCTGTGGATAGGCCCCTCCCACTTCCAAAAACATGCACCTGGAGGATAGGCCCTCCCACCTCCAAAGACATGCACCTGGAGGATAGGCCCCTCCCACCTCCAAGAACATGCGCCTGAGGGATAGGCCCCTCCCACTTCCAAAAACATGCACCTGGAGGATAGGCCAATCCCACCTCCAAAGACATGCATCTGAGGGATAGGCCCCTCCCACTTCCAAAAACATGCACCTGGAGGATAGGCCAATCCCACCTCCAAAGACATGCACCTGAGGGATAGGCCCCTCCTACTTCCAAAAACTTGCACCTGGAGGATAGGCCTTCCCACCTCCAAAGACATGCACCTGAGTAATAGGCCCCTCCCACCTCCAAAAACCTGCACCTGAGGGATAGGCCCCTCCCACTTCCAAAGACACACACCTGGGGATAGGTTGATTGGCAACACTAAATGGTCCCTAGTGTGTGAATGTTGTCTGTCTATCTGTGTTGGCCCTGCGATGAGGTGGCAACTTGTCCAGGGTGTACCCCGCCTTCCGCCCGATTGTAGCTGAGATAGGCGCCAGCGCCCCCCGCGACCCCAAAGGGAATAAGCGGTAGAAAATGGATGGATGGACATATACATATACATATATATATATATATATATATATATATATATGTATGTATAAATATATATATATATACATATACATATATATATATATATATATATATATATATATATATATATATATGTATGTATAAATATATATATATATACATATACATATATATATATATATATATATATATATATATATATATATATATATATATATATATATATATATGTATATGTATATATATATATATTTATACATACATATATATATATATATATATATATATATATATATATATATATATATATATATATATATATATATGTATATTCCCTAAAGCACACAATACAGTTTTGGGACCTAAATTAAGCATTTTCCATCATTAATATGGTTAAATAACTGTAAAATATTATTACTAAAGTAGCATTAGCCAAATAGACAAATATAATGGTGACATATTTTTTATGCGGTCATTTGTAATGTAACATTATATTTGATTTCATCGAAAATTACAGTTAAATGTTGTGGAGTCCTAACAAATGTTTACAATATATGCTCTAAAATCCATACCATTTTTTTCTTCCTAAAAAAAAGTACACTGTAAAAATTGTCATTGCAAACTTTTGGCTAAAAACGTCATGACTTGCTCAGTAATATTTACAGTGATTTGCTGTGAAATATCTTGAGAGTATTTTGTAACTGCAACTTACAGTTAATGACTTGCTGCCACGTCACAATTGTAAGTGCATACATTAAGTGCATGCATTAAACAGCATACTGCCACCTACTGGCTGCACGAGAGTGTGCAACGTGGTCTATGGAGCCCCTCAAGAGACAAATTAGTTTGAATTGAGGGTCATTGATTGATTGATTGATACTTTTATTAGTAGATTGCACAGTACAGTACATATTATTAGTAGATTGCACAGTACAGTACATATTATTAGTAGATGTCACAGTACAGTACATATTATTAGTAGATAGCACAGTACAGTACATATTATTAGTAGATTGCACAGTACAGTACATATTATTAGTAGATTGCACAGTACAGTACATATTATTAGTAGATTGCACAGTACAGTACATATTATTAGTAGATTGCACAGTACAGTACATATTATTAGTAGATGTCACAGTACAGTACATATTATTAGTAGATTACACAGTACAGTACATATTATTAGTAGATTGCACAGTACACTACATATTCCGTACAATTGACCACTAAATGGTAACACCCCAATACGTTTTTCAACTTGTTTAAGTCGGGGTCCACCTTCATCAATTCATGTGTTGGGATATTATGTAAGACTGTGATTGAATGCAGTATTTTGCTGTGAAATTCCCTGATAACTAACACTTGCTGGGAAATATCTGAATTTTGGCAATCATTTGTTGGGATGTTAAAGTGGAACATTATCAGCAGACCTATGTAAGCGTCAATATATACCTTGATGGTGCAGAAAAAAGAACATCTATTTTTTTAACCGATTTCCGAACTCTAAATAGGTGAATTTTGGCAAATTTAACGCCTTTCTGTTTACCGCTCTTTTAGCGATGACGTCAGAACGTGACGTCACCGAGGTAACACACCCACCATTTTCATTTTCAACACATTACAAACACCGGGTCTCAGCTCTGTTATTTTCCGTTTGTTTGACTATTTTTTGGAACCTTGGACACATCATGCCTGGTGGGTGTGTTGTCGGAGGGTGTAACAACACTAACAGGGAGGGATTCAAGTTGCACCACTGGCAAGAAATCTGCCGCCAGACCCCCATTGAATGTACCAGAGTGTCTCCACATTTGAGCGGCGATGCTAATACAGACATGGCACAGAGATGTATGGATAACCTGCAGATGCATTTGCAACCATTAAGTCAACAAAATCACAAAAGGTGAGTTTTGTTGATGTTGTTGACTTATGTGCTAATCAGACATATTTGGTCACGGCATGACTGCCAGCTAATCGATGCTAACATGCTATGCTAATCGATGCTAACATGCTATTTACGCTAGCTGTATGTACATTTGAAACTAGATACCCACATTTAATGCGAAACAAACACTTACCAATCGACGGATTTAAGTTGCTCCAGTGTCACAAGATGCGAAAGTCCTGATCGTTTGGTCCGCACATTTTACCGGCGATGCTAACAAGGCAGCCATGCTATGGGCCACTTCATTAGGTACACCCACGCTATGGCCGGATAGCGTCAATAGCTATTCGCTCAATAGCTTCAATTTCTTCTTCAATTTCGTTTTCACTATCTGCCTCCATACTCCAACCATCTGTTTCAATACATGCGTAATCTGTTGAATCGCTTAAGCCGCTGAAATCCGAGTCTGAATCCGAGCTAATGTCGCTATATCTTGCTGTGGTAACCGCCATGTTGTTTGTATTGGCAGCACTGTGTGACGTCACAGGGAAATGGATAGTGGTTTCGAAGATAGCAAAAATAAGGCACTTTAAAGCTTTATTTAGGGGTATCCCGGGACCGGTAACATTTTGAAAAAAACTTCAAAAAATACAACAAGCCACTGGGAACTGATTTGTATTGTTTTTAACCCTTTTGAAATTGTGATAATGTTCCCCTTTAAAGGTACACTTTGATTGCTGTTTAATACTTAATTGGAGTGAAATCCTGATCATTTTTGACATTGTACATTAAACACACACACGCACACACACACACACACACACACATATATGTATATATATATATATACAGTGGGGCCGAAAAGTATTTAGTCAGCCAGCGATTGTGCAAGTTCTCCCACTTCAAATGATGACAGAGGTCTGTCATTTTCATCATAGGTACACTTCAACTGGGAGAGACAGAATGGGGAAGAAAAATCCAGGAATTCACATTGTAGGAATTTTAAAGAATTTATTTGTAAATGATGGTGGAAAATAAGTATTTGGTCAACCATTCAAAGCTCTCACTGATGGAAGGAGGTTTTGGCTCCAAATCTCAGGATACATGGCCCCATTCATTCTTTCCTTAACACGGATCAATCGTATTCTTCTTCCTCCAAACACGACCAGTTGAGTTGATACCAAAATGGATACATGGATGATACAGCAGAGGATTGGGAGAATGTCATGTGGTCAGATGAAACCAAAATAGAACTTTTTGGTATAAACTCAACTGGTGGTGTTTGGAGGAAGAAGAATACCGAGTTGCATCCCAAGAACACCACACCTACTGTGAAGCATGGGGGTGGAAACATCATGCTTTGGGGCTGTTTTTCTGCTAAGGGGACAGGACGATTGATCCGTGTTAAGGAAAGAATGAATGGGGCCATGTATCCTGAGATTTGGAGCCAAAACCTCCTTCCATCAGTGAGAGCTTTGATTGGTTGACCAAATACTTATTTTCCACCATCATTTACAAAGAATTTATTTAAAATTCCTAAAAAAAAAAAATTCCCATTCTGTCTGTCACAGTTGAAGTGTACCTATGATGAAAATGACAGACCTCTGTCATCATTTGAAGTGGGAGAACTTGCACAATCGCTGGCTGACTAAATACTTTTTTGTACCACCGTGTATATATATATATATATTTCTTCATGTATAATGCATTTATTTATTAATGTTCCAACATGTCCTTGGTTCCTACCCCGACTGCAGAGAACAAGACCGAGACCCCAGCCAGCAGCTGGTTGACGGCCAAGAGCGGCAGGAAGAAGCGCTGTCCTTACACCAAGCACCAGACCTTGGAGCTGGAGAAGGAGTTCCTGTTCAACATGTATTTGACGCGAGAGCGCCGGCTGGAAATCAGCAGGAGCGTCGACCTGAGCGACCGGCAGGTCAAAATCTGGTTCCAGAACCGAAGGATGAAGCTGAAGAAAATGAGTCGGGAATGTCGAGTGCGGGAACTGAACTGTAATCTGACTTTCTCCTGAACGGTGGACCTATTTGGGTTTGGTATGTTCACAATTGGCGTTACGGACTCGACCTTTGAGGTGGTGTGTACTTTATGTCGCTCGGTGTTGTTTGTCACATGGTTGGATGTTAACTTATACACTTTGTCCAGTACACTTGGACACTGGACCCCGGTCAAAACCTTGCTGGCCTTGTCGTTGTACTCGGTGTGTAAAAGTGCACAGCATTCCAATGTTTAGCACCAGGAGAAGCACTCTTGTATCGGGTGTCGTACCTAACAACATGGAGTGTGGATTTTACTGTTGTATTGTGTTTGTTTTGCTGTAAAAAGTGCATTTGTTGTCCAGTAAAATGTCCGCTGGCCTACGATTGGGCTGAAAAGGTTCCTGTTGTGTGGTTTATGTTGCATGTGTGTAACATACTTGCAATAAAAGGATCCAAATGCTGTTCTGCTGAGTTCATTGCAGTTGCAACTGTGAAAACTTACCAGTAAAATACTACAAATGACACCTTATAACATTACAGTGTAGTTATTTTATTATGTAAATCATTGTAAATTCATAGCAAATTAATTGCATAACTTTCACACTTGCATATTATACAATAACTTTTACACCACTTTACTGTGAAAGTATCTGACATCAAATGTAAGGCTACTGCAATCTTCACGTTTTTTTTATGAGTATTTTACAGTGGAAGAAAACTGCTAAAAGTGTGAATTATTGGTGCATTTAAAAAAAAAACACTAACAAAAAGTGTTTCAATTGAGCTTCCTGTGGTGAAATATTATATATCATATTAAATTAATTATTTTGTATGTTTGTATATTTATCATTCACATTATAATTTAAAATAAATAAATACAGTATTTACTGAAAAATGCCAAAAGTGCACCACATGTTTTTGTTTATTTGTAATGGTTTACATAAGAACAATAAATACTTAAAATAAGGGTGTTTTATTTACCTTTAAATGACGGGGTTAATGCTATTGCGATCTTCACAGTCATTTGTTGTCATGCTAAAGTGATTTTGAGTGTTTTACTGTGGAAGAAAACTGTTAAAATTGTGAATTACTGGTGCATTTAAGGCTTCACGGTGGCAGAGGGGTTAGTGCGTCTGCCTCACAATACGAAGTTTCTGCAGTCCTGGGTTCAAATCCAGGCTCGGAATCTTTCTGTGTGGAGTTTGCATGTTCTCCCCGTGAATGCGTGGGTTCCCTCCGGGTACTCCGGCTTCCTCCCACTTCCAAAGACATGCACTTGGGGATAAGTTGATTGGCAACACTAAATTGGCCCTAGTGTGTGAATGTGAGTGTGAATGTTGTCTGTCTATCTGTGTTGGCCCTGCGATGAGGTGGCGACTTGTCCAGGGTGTACCCTGCCTTCCGCCCGATTGTAGCTGAGATAGGCGCCAGCGCCCCCCGCGACCCCGAAAGGGAATAAGCGGTAGAAAATGGATGGATGGATGGATGGTGCATTTAAAAAAAAAAAAACACTGTAACAAAAAGTGTCTCAATTTAGCTTCCTGCAGTTAAATATTATATATCATGTTAAATCAATTAACAAATATTTTGTATATGTGTATATTTATCATTCACATTATGATTTAAAAAAAAAAATAAAAAATACTGTATTTACAGAAAAATGCCAAAAGTACACCACATTTTTTTGTTTATTTATAATGGTTTGAATAAGAACAATAAATACTAAAATAAGCGTGTTTTATTTACCTTTAAATGACGGGGTTAATGCTATTACGATCTTCACAGTCATTTGTTGTCATGCTAAAGTGATTTTGAGTGTTTTACTGTGGAAGAAAACTGTTAAAAGTGTGAATTACTGGTGCATTTAAAAAAAAAATACATTGTAACAAAAAGTGTCTCAATTGAGCTTCCTGAGGTCAAATATTAAATATCATATAGAATCAATTATCAATTATTTTGTATGTTTGTATATTTATCATTCACATTATGATTGTTTTAAATACATACTGTATTTAATGAAAAATGCCAAAAGTACATCACGTTTGTGTTTATTTATAATGGTTTAAATAAGAACAATAAATACTTAAATAAGCGTGTTGTATTTACCATTAAGATACGGGGTTAAGGCTATTGCAATCTTCAGTCATTTGTTGTCATGCTAAAGTGATATTGAGTGTTTTACTGTGGAAGAAAACTGTAAAAGTGTGAATTGCTGGTGCATTAAAAAAAAAGAAAACACTGTAACAAAAAGTGTCTCAATTGAGGTTAAATATTATATACATTATATTACATCAATAATGATTTATTTTGTATGTTTATCATTCACATAAGCACTGTATTTACTGAAAAATGCCAAAAGTACACAACGTTTTTTTTAAATTATTATTTGGTTTGAATAAGAACAATAAATACTCAAAATAAGCGTGTTTTATTTGACATTAAATTACGGGGTTATGCTTTTGTGTAAAAATATATTTTTATTTATTTTTTGATATAAATTCGCTTTTGCCCAACAAACATGTAAACAAAAAAGTTAGTTAAAAGCTACTTTTAAAGTGCAACGTGCAGATGGTCTTCCTCAAGCCTTTTCTTTTTATAGGTGGCATGTATAATAATCACGCACACCTCATAAAACATTTATGGAAGCTCATAAATATATATATTAGGAGCCGGCCAGTGTTGTTATTAACTCAAATTTCAGTGATTTTTTTTTCACAAGAAATCAAAGTACATCAGAAAATGCATGTTTGTGGTCAAATATTTTTTATTTATTTATTAATTTTTACAATGTTATTACTTTACCAAGTTTAAGTCTATTAAGTTGTTGTTGTTTTTTTTTAACAAGACAAGCTGCGATTGTGTTTTAAAATATTTCCAGTCCAACTAAGCAATAGGTTAGATTTGATTTAAAAAAAATGTTTCGGATAATGTCTGAAATGGAAAGTGGGGAACAGAAAAAAAAAGAGGGTAGGCTTGATTTACTGTCAGAATTTGGTAAAATATGATCACGTGATCCACGCGACCAATCCGTGTCGCTGCAGGCCAGCAAAAAAAAAAAAAAAAAAAAAAATACTATGATTGTTCACTGAGAGGAGCTTCCTTTAGCGGGGCAAGTTGTTTTATTTGGAGTACCGAAACCAAAAAATGTCTTCCAATTGTTACGTGGACGCGGTGCTGCAGGGCGCGGGACCGGAGGACGTGTACGGAGCTCGCTTCATGCCGCCCCCGCACACCATGGCCCCGATAAGGCCGCCAGGCGCCGGCAACCACGCTGACTTCTCCCCTTGCACTTTCACGCCTAAATCCGCCGTCTTCTCCTCGCCGTGGCAATCCGTTCACCCGCCGGGGATTTACCACCGTTACGCGCAGCCCTCGGACGGCCGATGCGTCGGCGTGCGCCCCTGGATGGACCCGCTGGCCGACCACGTTCCTTTCGACAGCTTCCCCCCCAGTCGACGTCCCCCAAAGCCCGCGGCTGCTCCCTCCCCGCCCAGAAGCAAGGCAGCAGGCCCGCCGGAGGAGAGCCGGCCGCCGTGTGGTGGCGCGTCCGAGGGTCCGGAAAAGGCGCGCGGTGGAAGTGAGCTTTCCAAGGAGGAGAAGCACGTTGACCCAAGTAAGTGCGTGCGTGATGCAAATAACCCGCCGGGCTGATTTACAGCTGCGTAAAACTCCACGTTTTACGCAGCCATTAAAGTGTCCCGGAGAACAGAACCCGCCCTTTTTTGACCTGGAATTCTTCAAATAGATGCTGATAAGGAAACATCTGGATGGAAATATTAAGTCGGGACTTTAATGTTTCAGCCATGTTGTGTGTGTGTGTGTGTGTGTGTTCTTGTATGTCAACCTTTCTTGAGACATCAACAACGTATGAAGAGCGGTGAACAAGTTAGGACCGAAAAACCATCGCATCTAATAGAGAGCCAAAATACTAGAGTCCGTGAACATTGCACCAAAGTAGGGACTATTTTTGGTTGATTTAACAATAATAATAATAATAAGAGATTGTATTTGTAAAAAGCAAACAACCTCAAAGTGCTACAGTGTATTTAAAAATTTAATAAAAGAACAAGCACGCATATATCTAAAAAAAAAAAAAAGTATTTTTTAAAAAAAAGAAGGGTTTTTAAGCCTTTTAAAAAAGCATCCACAGTCTGTGGTGCCCTCAGGTGGTCAGGGAGAATGTTCCACCGACTGGAAGCAGCTGAGTAGAAAGCCATTGTTCGTAGCGTTGTCCTCAAAGGTTGGAGGAGGTTAGTCTTTCCAGAGAGCCAAAATACTAGAGTCCGTGAACATTGCACCAAAGTCAGGATTTCTTCATTGATATAATAATAATAATAGATTTTATTCGTAAAAAGCACTCTACATTGAGCAAACAACCTCAAACTGCTATAAAAATAAATACAAATAAAAATAGAACTAGCATGTATATATGTAAAAAAAGTATTTTTATTTTTTTTAAAGAAGGGTTTTCAAGCCTTTTTTTTTTAAAGCCTCCACAGTCTGTGGTGCCTTCGGGTGGTCAGGGAGATTTTTCCACGGACTGGGAGCGGCAGAGCAGAACGTCTGGTCTCCCATTATTCGTAGCTTTGTCCTCGAAGGTTGGAGGAGGTTAGTCTGTCCGGAGAGCCAAAATACTAAAATCCATGAACATTGCACCAAAGTCAGGATTTGTTTATTGATTTAATAATATTAAAAATAATGATAATAATAATAATATATTTTATTTGTAAAAAACACTTTACATGGAGCAAACAACCACAAAGTGCTACAGTATATTAAACAATTAAATAAAAAGATAATGACAATAAATAAAAATAAAAACTAGAAATGACATGTATACATCTAAAAAAAAAATATATATATATATATATATATATATATATATTTTGTCTTTTTAAAGAAGGGTTTTTAAGCCTTTTTTTTTTTTTTTTTTTTTTTTTTAATTAAAGCATCCACAGTCTGTGGTGCCCTCAGGTGGTCAGGGAGATTTTTCCACGGACTGGGAGCGGCAGAGCAGAACGCCCGGTCTCCCATTGTTCGCAGCTTTGTCCTCAAAGGTTGGAGGAAGTTAGTCTGTCCGGAGAGCCAAAATACTAAAATCCATGAACATTGCACCAAAGTCAGGATTTGTTTATTGATTTAATAAAATTAAAAATAATGATAATAATAATAATAGATTTTATTTGTAAAAAGCACTTTACATGGAGCAAACAACCACAAAGTGCTACAGTATATTAAACAATTAAATAAAAAGATAATGACGATAAATGAAAATAAAAACTAGAAATGACATGTATATATAAAAAAATATATATATATATTTTTTGTCTTTTTAAAGAAGGGTTTTTAAGCCTTTTTTTTTTTTTAAAGCATCCACAGTCTGTGGTGCCCTCAGGTGGTCAGGGAGATTTTTCCACGGACTGGGAGTGGCGGAGCAGAACGCCTGGTCTCCCATTATTCGTAGCTTTGTCCTCGAAGGTTGGAGGAGGTTAGTCTGTCCGGAGAGCCAAAATACTAGAGTCCGTGAACATTGCACCAAAGTCAGGATTTGTTTATTGATTTATTGATAATAATAATAATAATAATAATATATTTTATTTATAAAAAGCACTTTACACTGAGCAAACAACCTCCAAGTGCTACAGTGTATTTAAAAAAAAAATAAAAAGATAATAAAAATAAATAAATATAAAAAACTTTACTAAGCACGCATAAATCTAAAAAAAAGGCTTTTTTTAAAAAAAAGAAGGGATTTTAAGCCGGGCAGCACGGTGTGACAGGGGTTAGTGCGTCTGCCTCACAAAACGAAGGTCCTGAGTAGTCCTGAATTCCATCCTGGGCTCGGGATCTTTCTGTGTGGAGTTTGCATGTTCTCCCCGTGACTGCGTGGGTTCCCTCCGGGTACTCCGGCTTCCTCCCGCCTCCAAAGACATGCACCTGGGGATAGGTTGATTGGCAACACTAAATGGTCCCTAGTGTGTGAATGTGAGTGTGAATGTTGTCTGTCTATCTGTGTTGGCCCTGCGATGAGGTGGCTACTTGTCCAGGGTGTACCCCGCCTTCCTCCCAAATGCAGCTGAGATAGGCACCAGCACCCCAAAAGGGACAAGCGGTAGAAGATGTATGGATGGATGGTTATTAAGCCTTTTTTAAAATCATTCACAGTCTGTGGTGCCCTCAGGTGGTCAGGGAGAGCGTTCCACAGACTGGGACTTTGTATTCAGTCCTGAGTGGAACAGCTGATTTTACGACTTCCGGCGCTGACATAAGATAACCTATTCCTTTTCAATAAAAGTACCACAACTGTGGAACTCTCTACCTGACACTCGGAAATATATACCTGAACTTGTCACTTTCAAAAAACAAACACAATTGTGGCTAGTTGAGCAACAATTGTGTTCCCATGTTTAGTTTGACGCATTTTTACTTACTGTTTTTTTATCTAGTCTGCACTTTGTTTATGTTATTATTATTACGGACAGACCGTCTTTTTAAGTATGGAAGATGAAAAAAGCTGAAAAATGTTTTGCCTTTGGCTCCAATGTGGTACATAAACATTTTGTATGTCCATTAATGTGCATTGTCCCAAGTACTCTAAGAAAGGAGTTGTAATATACATCTACTAACCTTCGTATTGGTGTGTTTAGTAGGACAGGCCAAAGTTCATTCCAAGAAAATATGGTAGCAAATGCATCGAGGACCGGTACCGGTTCCCGGATCGGTGGTTGGGGACCGATGTACTATAGTACTAAGACTATAGTGGCCCCTAACAGTTAGTTTCTACAGCCAGGTTGCCAAATCTGTGGTCTGTGACTCATTTGTCATCGGCCTTAAGCACGTTACATACATCCATCCATCCATTTTCTACCGCTAGTTCCTTTCGGAAATAGAGATCTCTATTGCACCCCTGGTGGTGAAATCTATCAAAATGAGGGTGGTCCCAAAAAGGACGGATTTTTCAAATTGACTGTGTGTCGGTTTTAAAAGTGCTCCCCCTCTGGTCAACATATGAAATAACAAGTGTGTGTAACAAAAAAAAGAATCGAAGTGCTCCCCCTCTGGTCAACATATAAAATAAGAAGTGTGTGTAAAAAATATATATGTATCGAAGTGCTCCCCCTCTGTCCACCATATGAAATAACAAGAGTGTGTGAAAAAAATGTTTTAAGTGCTCCCCCTCTGGCCAAAATATGAAATAACAAGAGTGTGTAGAAAAAAAATTGAAGTGCTCCCCCTCTTGTCAACGTATGAAATAACAAGTGTGTGAAAACATTGCTTTAAGTGCTCCCCTTTCTGGCCAACATATGAAATAACAAGTGTGTGTAAAAAAATAAAATTGCTACTCCTCTAGTCAACATATGAAATAAGTGTGTGTAAAAAAAAAATCGAAATGCTCCCCCTATGGCTAGCATATGAAATAACAAGTGTGTATAAAAATAAAAATTCGAAGTGCTCCCCCTCAGTCCAACATATAAAATTACAAATACGTGTAAAAAAAAATGGAAGTGCTCCCCCTCTAGCCAACATATGAGATAACAAGTGTGTGTAAAAAATTTGAAGTGCTCCCCTTCTGGCCATCATATGAAATAACAAGTGTGTGTAAGAAATTGAAATGTGCCCCCTATGGCCAAAATTAATCAAACAAAATAAAATAAATATGTATATAGTGACATACTGTAATAACTTGAAGTAATTAATGACGATTGAAAATACAATTACAAACAATATATATATATATATATATATATATATATATATATATATATATATATATATATATTTAATTTTTTATCAAATAAAAGCTTACCTGTTTTATATTTGCATAGTATGTATATATTATTAATGTTGTAAATACAAATCTTTATATATCTAGAAAGGGTGGTCCTAAAGAGGTGGGCATTTTTCTCAGGTCTCAAGAAGTTCAGCAATACAAAAATGTGTGTGTGTGTGTGTGTGTGTGTGTGTGTGTGTGTGTGTGTGATACAAATCTTGTATATCTAGAAAGGGTGGTCCTAAAGAGGTCGGCATTTTTCTCAAGTCTCCAGAAGGAAGGTCAGAAATACAAAAACGTGTGTGTGTGTGTGTGCGTGTGTGTTTGTGTGTGTGTGTGTGTGTGTGTGTGATACAAATCTACAAATCTTTGTATATCTTGAAAGGGTGGTCCTAAAGAGGTCGGCATTTTTCTCAGGTCTCAAGAAGTTCAGAAATACAAAAACGTGTCTTCCGGTCTCAAGAAGGTCCGAAATACAAAAACGTGTGAGTGTGTGTGTGTTTGTGTGTGTGTGTGTGTGTGTGTGTGTGTGTGTGTGTGTGTGTGTGTGTGTGTGTGTGATACAAATCTACAAATCTTTGTATATCTTGAAAGGGTGGTCCTAAAGAGGTGGGCATTTTTCTCAGGTCTCAAGAAGGACAGAAATACAACAATGTGTGTGTGTGTGTGTGTGTGTGTGTGTGTGTGTGTGTGTGTGTGTGTGTGTGTGTGTGTGTGTGTGTGTGCAGGCAACCCGGCAGCCAACTGGATCCACGCGCGCTCCAGCCGGAAGAAGCGCTGCCCTTACAGCAAATATCAGACTCTGGAGCTGGAGAAGGAGTTCCTGTACAACATGTACCTGAGCAGGGAGCGCCGCTACGAGGTGGCCCGCATCCTCAGCCTCAGCGAGCGGCAAGTTAAGATCTGGTTCCAGAACCGCAGGATGAAAATGAAGAAGATGAACCGGGAGAGAGGCGGCAATTAAGGACTTTTTTTCCTTTTTATTATGTTTTGATACAACAATATTATGTATTTCATTTCGGATCGGGCGGACAAAGAAGTATTTGTACATAAACAATTTCCACTCACATTTCCGTGGCCGTTTCTTCTTTATGTATTGGTTTTTCAAATGAAAAGGTGCTGGTATTTAAGTATCATTTAATTGAATATTAGCACCCCCACATCATGAATAGATGGTAACTTTTTATTGGCGGGGTGTCATCATTGTGCGACTAATGACTTTAGAGCAGGAAGGAATAAAACCATGGCGATGGCCAGACGTCTGGACTAAATGACTTTATTGGCCCGGTAATTGCAGCGCTTTCAAAGATGCTTCACTCTCTCAGGCCTTCTTTTGGACAAACCAAATGTGGACACTCGGGTGTCTGGCAGGACAGGACATCACACCCCCGCGTCTCCTTCATCAACATAAATCCACTTTTGATAAATAGTAAATCACGTGACTAAGTGTATATTTACTCATGTTTTCCCAGTCTGGAAAAAGTCTCAAATACTGGTTAACTCTTTTCAATGACAAAGACTGAGCAGGGAGCTTTACGCGCGCCGCTAGAGGGCGCTCTAGGTCTTCCAGTCTGAGCTAATAGAGCCGTTTACTGTGTCAACACCTGGCAAAATACCAATCAAATATTTTGTGGTGATTATGATGCATTAATAATGCGATGGGTAATAATTATTTGTTATTGTAAAATGGTGCAAAAAGTGAAATATTCTAAAGCTGGAGACCTTAAAAAGCCACACGAACAGGTATATATATATTTATATATATATAAATAAATATATATATATATATGTGTGTGTGTGTGTGTGTGTGTGTGTGTGTGTGTGTGTGTTAGATACAAATCTTTGTATATCTAGAAAGGGTGGTCCTAAAGAGGTGGGCATTTTTCTGAGATATCCAGAAGGTCAGAAATACTAAACACGAGTGTGTGTGTGTGTGTGTGTGTGTGTGTGTGTGTGTGTGTGTGCGTGCGTGCGTGCGTGTGTGTGTGATACAAATCTTTGTATATCTAGAAAGGGTGTACAGTATATATTTATATATATATATTTAAATATATCTATATGTATATATATCAATATATCAATACATATATCAATATATATATATATCAATATATCAATATATATATATCTATATATATATATATATATATACATATATATATATATATATATATATATATATATATATATATATATATATATATATATATATATATATATATATATATATATATATATATATATCATAATAACCCAGCATGTTTTTAGTGTGTTTTATTTATATTCCTCTTTGGGTGAGTCTTTCTCTTTTCGTCTCACATTAGTGAGCAGAGAAGGAGTAAAAGCTGATCACCAGAGTGTGCAGGAGGGTCATCACTAGTCCTCGTCATAAAAGCGATGAGTGTCATGAGATTACATTTCTCAAAGCGGTTAATGACTGCATGAAACATAAAAATCCTGCAGCTGTCAAATAATAAATTACAAAGTTATATATCAGGTGTATTATTTTCCATAATGAGGGTGACCCTGAGAGCCTGGCAGGGAAAATTAAAAGAAATGGGTTCATTAGACTTTTTCTTTTTCTGCCATGAACCTACTGTTTGCCAATCAGGAAGAGTGTCCTGCATGTGGCTGTTTGCTGCACGGACCACCAACCAGTCATGATGCTGCTTTATTTGCTCTCCACCCCAATGACTCTTTACTCAAGCCTCATAAAACTTTAACAGGGACAAAGGCAAGCTCTTCCAGCATATTACTTACAGGCAAATTAATCATCTTGAACACTTTGCTAATATTGCCAGATTAATTGGCAGTTTGCTTGAATAGAATGCATTTTTTGACAGAACTTTGGAATACAATTGTGTCCGAAAAAGGCAACACTAAAGTGATTAAATAATAGCTTGCAAGCTTTGCTGAGATGCTATCATTTGTAGATAAAAAGGGAACATTAATCGTATTATATTATAATCATTCAAAATGTGTGTGTTTGTATTTTATTTTATTTATTCGCGTTTTTCATTTATTTCATTTTAAAAAATTGTATTCCTATTTTTTTGTTCATCTATATAAATATGTAAATATGCCTGCAAGGAATCAATAAATGAATAATAATAATAATAATGATAGTAATAATATTAAAACTTATAATAGTAATAATAATGCATTTTATTTGGTATAGTGCTTTTCAGAGTACTCAAAGACGCTTTAAAGAATAAAAAAAATATATATATAAAACAGTTTAAAGTAATAATATAAAATACAGGAAATATAAAATCAATACATTGTAAAAAAAAAACTTTATAAATTATACAAGTTAAATGTGTATTGTAAAGTGTGAGAAACAACGACTATATATGGATTAAAACTTTAAAGTTTAAAGTGTTTGGGGTTCATTATTTGACTAACTAGGTAACTATTGCCATTCAGCGTTAATCAATGAATTAATCAATCAATTAAAATAATTTTTAAACGTGACAAGTTAAAACGGTGGACGGCTATTTAATTTAAATAAGTACAATTCATGTTTTCAAAGAAGTGAGTTTATTTCATTAAATTAAAGCACTTATAAGACAACTTGGAATTAAAATATTTTTAAAAGCAGGCTGGCGTCATTCTATCTGTGACGTCATATATTGGCGCTTGTCAATTGTGTTGATGGAAGCAAAGTGACGGACGAGGCCGGCGCACTTTTGTGACGTCTGCAACACATTTAAAAGAAATCAAGGGCCTTTTAAGTATTATTGACAAACGGCTTTTAAAGTATTTTAAAGCACATATGAGTAATAAAAACACTGTTAGCGTCGACCAAGCAAGTTTGATTTAGATGATTAGCCAAATGAACATTTTTGTACTTTGGTTTATCTAATCTTTTGAAAAAATGATAACTTTCTTTTTTAATACGTGTTTCAAATTTAAAAACATAAAAAAATGAACACTCACAACTTTATGAACTTGCTTAATGTTTTTACATTTTTTTTATAATGTTCTTATTTTTTATTTTCTTATTATTGTTTGTTGTCTTAAAAGCACCGAGCCGGATTGTTCTTCAACTCTGTTGTTTCCATGCAATAAAAATAAAACTATTCGGATTCTGAATTGTTTTCCTTTGTTTCTTGTTTTTACGACTATAGGCCGAAAGCAAAAGGACCACGTGACTTCTTGCAGCCAATCAAACAAGAGAGAATGATCCTTACGGAGGTGTCGAAAATGTATTACAAAATCTATATATTATTCTAATGTACATAAAATTGATAAATTTTACTTTTTTTTATTTTTTAAACATTGACAAAATGCAAAATGTTACCAACCCATTTTTTTATAAGATGCATTTACTTATTTCAGCGACCGGGCAGTAACTGTAATATAGTTATAGTTATAGTTATATAGTATATATATATATAGTTAAATAGTATATATATATATATATATATATATATATATATATATATATATATATATATATATATATATATATATATATATATATATAGTTGTATATATATACAGTATATATATGTTATTTAAAAAATATATATATATAATACAATAAAAAGAATACGGTTGTGTCATTCAATTAATATATATATATATATATATATATATGTGTGTGTGTGTGTGTGTGTGTGTACTAAAATAAAAAATAATATGGTTGTCATTTAATTTACAGATTTGGAAAGACATAGATTGAGACTATAAATAAAGAGGAGCCTGTATTATTTTGTAATACCACTAATTCTCTAACACACACACACACACACACACACACACACACACACACACACACACACACACACACACACACACGCACACACACACGCACACACACTCAAGTTCTTTTTTGTGTGTGCAATTGCTGTCTATAGTTCCCATCAAACATTTTTAATTAATTTTGCAAAATGGCATCCATGGTTACGGCAGACTTGTGTTGTGTCTTTGGACACACACACACACACACGCACACGCACACACACACGCATCCGCACATGCACGCACACACGTGCATCCACGCACGTACAAGGCCCGCAGTGCGGCATTAGACAGGAAAAAAAGAAGCATCCTGCAGATCACGTCATAGGTATTGGAAAAAAAAAACACGCAACAGGACACAAGCACATTTTTAGACATTAAAAAATGAAATATTCACTACTTTTTATTATTATTAGTATTATTTTTATTTTTTATTGTGAAACCCCGTCGTGCAATTTGAAGGCGGCAAAAGAAGAGACTTATCGGGGTTTACGCACCGTCCTTGTCTTCACGACACATTTGACGGATGCATTCCATGGAAATGAAAGTTGGACTTCCATATTTACTTGCTCACACTCAAAAGGGACTGGAAGCCAAAAATGTGGAGAAAAGGGAGGGGGAGACACTTTTGTTTTCCTCTAAAAGACGCGGCGTGCCCCCTCTCGCCTTTATGCGCCAAAAAAAAAAAAAAAAAGTCGGAAGAGTTACTGCGGTGGAAATTCCTTTTTTTGTGAGAGGACAATTTACAACTTGGGCAGTAGACGCTTTTATGTGTTTCTGCGGCCTGCCATTGGACGCCGCTGGTCATGTGTGAGAGGCTGCAAGCGTCCTCGGTCTACATTTCCCAGGCGCAGCAACCCACGCACCCACCCACCCACCCCCACCCCCCTCTCTCCATCACCTCATTCTGCGTCCATACGCGCTCCGAAGCCTTCTTTAAAAAGTATCAGTCATGCGCACCATCCAGGTCTGTGACCGCACCGCGGAGCTGCGACACCAACACCCCGGCAGGCTCCCTCCTCTGGAGAAAATGGCCCCGGATCGACGACTAAACCTGGATTATCGTCCTGCTATGTGTGAGTATTTGCTTCTAATTTTCTTCCCTGTGCCAGAGCTTCCTGTTGCAATCAAAGCAACACTCGATGGCAAAGTTGTTTACAATGGCGTGCGTAATATTGGTTTTGCGCATACAATACTATACTGGTTCTACAATGGCGTGCCTAATATTGGTTTTGCGCATGAAAGACTGTAATAGTTCTGCATGATATGCCTTTTGTAATCGATTGCTCATGTCTGTCAGGACTATTCTTGGATGTTTGTGTTAAAATCCCGTGTAATTTCACATGTAATGTCTGGATAAAAGTGCATGTTTGATCCAAGCTGCTCACCCCATATATATATATATATATATATATATATATATATATATATATATATATATATATATATATATATATATATATATATTTATATATATATGTGTGTGTGTGTTGCAACAAAACACACACATTTTGCTCCGAATTCCAGTCTGTTCTTTATCTTTTTTGGGAGAAAGTGTTGGTTTTCTTAGCTGTTTTTTTGTTTTGTTTTCATCTGCGTGGAGGGATGGCGGCCAATTGAACAAAGACAGTATTTCACTGGTGTCTGACAGGCAGCTGCGAAAGTATTTACTGCTTTGCTGCAATGCGGCAAAATGGAGCCTCTTGCACGTTGACGCACACGCAGGCGAGCAGACGCAGCCTGGGAACACACACACTTTTTTTTTTTTACACACTTAGGCATTTATTTCTTTACACACTTAGCTGATATATGCATTTATAAGCTTACTTCTATGTGCATTTGAAAGGATACTACTAATTCACAAGTAAATGAGTGTAAAAACGATTTTTTTACTGATTGCTACGACGCATTTAAAAAATATATGTATGCATTTTAAGCATACTTTTATGTGCATTGATTAGGAATAAAAGTACACTTCTAATTTACATGTAAGTGACTGCAGAAACGAAATTTATACTGATTGCTACGACGCATTTTTAAAAATATATATGCATTTTAAGCTTACTTCTATGTCAGGGGTCGGCAACCCAAAATGTTGAAAGAGCCAAATTGGACCAAAAATACAAAAACAAATCTGTTTTTGTATACAGATAGTGTGTCATTAAATATACATTTAATTATGAGGACTTAAAGGAAACTGAATGAGCACAAATATAACTACAAGTGAGGCACAGTGATGCAATATGTACATACAGCTAGCCTAAATAGCATATTAGCATCGATTAGCTTGCAGTCATGCAGTGACCAAATATGTCTGATTAGCACTCCACACAAGTCAATAACATCAACAAAACTCACCTTTGTGCATTCATGCACAACGTTAAAAAGTTTGGTGGACAAAATGAGACAGAAAAAGAAGTGGCATAAAACACGTCTTAGAAAGTCGGAGAAAGTTATACATGTAAACAAACTTGGGTGAGTTCAAGGACCCCCACAATTAGTAGGACAAAACGGCGCTCGCCAAATACTGGGACCAGTGAAGCATGTTTAATATAAAAAGTGTGCTTTATAGCAATTAGGGAGGTTTGTGTCATGTTTGTCCTCCGACAGAAACCAAATCAAAAGAAAAAATAGGATTTTTTCCCCCTCATCGTTTCCATTTTTCATATATTTTTTGGAAAAAGCTCCAGCGAGCCACTAGGGCGGCGCTAAAGAGCCACGGGTTGCCGACCCCTGTTCTATGTGCATTGATTAGGAATGAAAGTATACTTCTAATTTACAAATCAATAAGTGCAGAAACGAAATATTTACTGATTGCTACGACGCATTTTTAAAAAATATATGCATTTTAAGCTTACTTCAGGGGTCGGCAACACAAAATGTTGAAAGAGCCAAGTTGGACCAAAAATACAAAAACAAATCTGTCTGGAGCCGCAAAAAATTAAAAGCCATATTACACACAGATAGTGTGTCATGAGATATAAATTGAATTATGAGGACTTAAAGGAAACTAAATGAGCTCAAATAAAGCTACAAATGAGGCATAACGATGCAATATGTACATACAGCTAGCCTAAATAGCATGTTAGCATCGATTAGCTTGCAGTCATGCAGTGACCAAATATGTCTGATTAGCACTCCACACAAGTCAATAACATCAACAAAACTCACCTTTGAGCATTCTTGCACAACGTTACAAGTTTGGTGGACAAAATGAGACAGAAAAAGAAGTGGCATAAAACACGTCTTAGAAAGTCGGAGAAAGTTATGCATGTAAACAAACTAAGGTGAGTTCAAGGACCGCCAAAATTAGTAGGACAAAACGTCGCTCGCCAAATTCTCGAATCAGTGAAGCATGTTTAATATAAAAAGTGTGCTTTGTAGCAATTAGGGAGGTTTGTGTCATGTTTGTCCTCCAACAGAAACCAGAAAAAAAAGAAAAAATATGTTTTTTTCCCCCTCATCATTTCCATTTTTCATATATTATTTTAAAAACTCCAGCGAGCCACTAGGGCGGCGCTAAAGAGCCGCGGGTTGCCGACTCCTGTTCTATGTGCATTGATTAGGAATGAAAGTATACTTCTAATTTACAAATCAATAAGTGCAGAAACAAAATATTTACTGATTGCTACGACTTATTTTAAACATTATACATGCATTTTAAGCTTACTTGTGTGTGCATGAATAAGGAATGAAAGTACACTTCTACGACGCATTTTTAAACATTATGTTCAGTTTCATGCTAAAAAAACATGTTTTGGAGTTAAGGCCTGCACTTGAAGCCTGAAAAAAAAAGCATTAGTTACTCCAAAACAGAACATATTGACAAACATATTCTGACTATTTAAAGCAATTCTTGAATGAAACTTTGAGAAGTTGTCTCCTCTAAAGTGATGATTATAAGGTCAAAGTCTATATTTTTATATTTAGCTCTGCTGGGAT
>NC_084629.1:48107864-48115364 GCF_033978795.1 Nerophis ophidion | reverse complement strand
GCTAACAAAGCAAAGCACTCAGTTCAATGAGTTTGACTGGTGGATCGATCCAAATATCTATTATCGATGATTTCGACTGGTGGATCGATCCTAATATCTATTACCGATACAATGTTGTTCTCTGGAGGCCTGTAATATTTTAACTATATTTTATATGCAGAGTTTTTCGCCAATCCAGAGGTTAGCAACAGCTAGCTGGCTCATCAAAAATGTGACATTTATTATGTTAATAATAATAATAATAATAGTACAAAAAACAATTATAATGATGATTACAATAATAAATATAATACATGTAATATTACTAATATTCTGCATTTTATATGATTATTATTATGATTATAATAATAATTATTACTATGGCTATCAATACCATAACAGTAGTTTTTGTTATACTTATTATTACTGTAATAAGGATATCAAAAACTAGTATTATGATTTTTTTTTTGCCAGTCCAGAGGTTAGCAACAGCAAGAAAATAAAAAATGTGACATTTCTCTAACAATTATGTTAGTAATAATAATAATGATAATAATAATAATAAT
Source organism: Nerophis ophidion (assembly GCF_033978795.1). Lineage (NCBI taxonomy): Eukaryota > Metazoa > Chordata > Actinopteri > Syngnathiformes > Syngnathidae > Nerophis > Nerophis ophidion. The sequence continues at coordinate 48,114,819 of NC_084629.1, read as the reverse complement.
AATAATAATAATGATAATAATAGTAAAAGGATGAAAACAATTATAATGATGATGACAATAATAATTATAATACATATAATATTGTTAATGTTCTGCACTGTATATGATTATTATTATGATTATCATAATAATTATTACTATGGCCATTAATACCATAATACTAGTTTTTGTTATCCTTATTATTATTACTATAATAAGGATTAAAAAAAACTAGTAATATGATTTTTTTGGCCAGTCCAGAGGTTAGCAACAGCAACAACATAGGAAATTTGACATTTCTCTAACAATGATGTTTTATATAATAATAATAATAATAATAATAATAATAATAATAACAATAATAATAATAATAATAATAATAATAATAATAGGCCCTAGGATGATGTGGTGACTTGTCCAGGGTGTACCCCGCCTTCCGCCCGATTGTAGCTGAGATTGGCACCAGCGCCCCCCGCGACCCCAAAGGGAATAAGCGGTAGATACTGGATGGATGGATAATAATAATAATGTAATAATAACAATAGTACAAGGATAAAAACTATTATAATAAAAACCTATATAATAGCAACAGTAGTGCATACTATGTTGTTAATATTTATTATCATTATAATGTTATTGTTTTCATTTGTATCCAATTAATGACTTGACTTGACTTGATTAATTCATGTCAGATCCCCACTGGAAAAACAGCTGAACTTTACAATAAATATCAAACAAACAAAAAAAAAGAAAAAGAAAAAAATAGACAGTATTATATATAATAATAAAAAATCAAATAAAAAAAACATAATTATATTTATTATGGGTATTGTTCATACCTCTATTAACATTTTTTTTAAGTAGCCTTATTTATTTTATTAATATTTTATACATAGATAATTTGTGGGCCAGAGGTTAGCAGCTGGGAGCAGAACCACTAAAAATAGAACATTTCTGGAGTAGTGATGATAATAATAATAATAATAATGATAATAACTATTGAAGAAAAGTTCTAAAACGGTCCATTGTGTCCCAGCCAGTGACTTCCTGCCTTCCTCTTTCCTTCCTTCCTTCCTTCCTTCCTTCCTTCCTTCCCTCCTTGCTGCGCATTCATTATTGAGGAAGTGCAGCTTGCGAAGATGATTTAATGGCCGAGGCGCGCCGCTGAGTGGCTGCGAGGAAACACGTGACGTCATTGAAGTTGTCTGGGCCCGACACGACCAAATAGAATTGTCTTTGTGTGCCGGCAAGTGGCTCCAGATGGGCCGGCCTGTCTTGCATCTTGCAGCTGTGGAGGTTCGGACGGTGGCCGTGCTGGTGATGCTGCTGCACCGCTGCAGTCCTGCTAAAGTGGATTTGTATTGGTTTTTCATCGTTTGTTCGCTGCATGCATGGTGATGACGTCATAGGAGGGAGACTCGATGGAGTTTCCTGCCTGAGTGCTGTTGCTGCTTTCTGGAGGTGGTCCTCTGCAGATGACGTGTGCTGCTGCTGCTGGGGAGAATCCACTTTTATTGTACAATAGAATACAATAGAAAGTACTTTATTGATCCCTGGGGGAAAATAAGCACCACAGTTTGCTCACAATAGACAATAAACACTTGGGTTTTTTTTTTTTTACATGTGAATAATATAAATACAGTCTATTATACAGCATTATTCACATGTGAATAACATTAATAAAGTTTATTATACAGCATTATTCACATGTGAATAACATAAATACAGTCTATTATACAGCATTATTCACATGTGAATAATATAAATACAGTCTATTATACAACATTATTCACATGTGAATAATATAAATACAGTCTATTATACAGCATTATTCACATGTGAATAACATAAATACAGTCTATTATACAACATTATTCACATGTGAATAATATAAATACAGTCTATTATACAGCATTATTCACATGTGAATAACATAAATACAGTCTGTTATACAGCATTATTCACATGTGAATACTATAAATACAGTCTATTATACAGCATTATTCACATGTGAATAACATTAATAAAGTCTATTATACAGCATTATTCAGATGTGAATAACATAAATGCAGTCTAACCCAAAAGGGACAAGCAGTAGAAAATAGATGAATGGACATTCTATTATACAGCATTATTCACATGTGAATAATGCTGTATAATAAACTCTATATTATTCACGTGTGAGTAATAATTTATATTCACATGTGAATAATATAAATGCAGTCTATTATACAGCGTTATTTACATGTGAATAACATTAATAAAGTCTATTATACAGCATTATTCACATGTGAATACTATAAATACAGTCTATTATACAGCATTATTCACATGTGAATAACATTAATAAAGTCTATTATACAGCATTATTCAGATGTGAATAACATAAATGCAGTCTAACCCAAAAGGGACAAGCAGTAGAAAATGGATGGATGGACATTCTATTATACAGCATTATTCACATGTGAATAATGCTGTATAATAAACTCTATATTATTCACGTGTGAGTAATAATTTATATTCACATGTGAATAATATAAATGCAATCTATTATACAGCGTTATTTACATGTGAAAAATGTCAATACTGTATATCATACAGCATCATACACATGAGAATAACATAAATACCCTATTTTATACAGCATTATTCACATGTGAATGATACAAATACAATGTATTATACAACATATTTCACACATGAATAATATAAGTACAGACTAATACACATCACTATTCACATGTGAATAACATAAATGCAGTCTATTATAGAGCATTATTCACATGTGAATAATATAAATACATTATGCATTTACAGTACAGGTACAGTCGAAAGGAAGATATGCATTATACAGTCTGATGGCTGTCGATATGAAGGACTAAGTGTTCCAAATGAGGCCTAATAGAAATGCATGACTTTATTTTATTTTATTTTGCATTATACTTCGATACAAGTTGCCCTCCAATGGCTTTCTGCAGTCAGCTAAATGTTGAGAATATTTACAACGTGGCCTGTAAGATGGGAACTTATCATTTGCACCTTTTCATTCATATCAAGCAGGGATTGAATCAAATTGCTGCAGAATTGAGCTTGGATATTATTTCCTTCATTTTGCAGATTGGACACTTTTAACTTGGTGTTGGACTTGCACTTCCTCTTATTGTCATTCCAAATTTCAACTTTACTTTATTTCTAACTGTTATATATTTTTTAGTTGATCAAACCCGCCCAAGTAGCCCTGAAAAAAGACCTCAAAAGAGCCTGGAGCTCTTCAGTCTGGGGTGGTAAAAAAAAAACAAAAAAAAAACGCTGACTCCATCATTCTTTTGTGCTGCTTCCCGGCTTTGACCTGTCCCAAGTGCTGCCCGGGGAAGGTGAAAAGCAGGTCAGGCTGTCTCCTGCAAACACACACCTGGACGCAATTAGGACTGGGCTTTTATTACGTCACAAATGAACCAATAGTTGAGTTCGCCTGCAAAGTGTCATCTTTGCGTAAAATCCAAATAAATACGCACAGCATCTCCGACCACTTGATGTGCACGGACAGATAAATATCAAACATTTACACACAATAAGGAGACGTTTGCCTCCCTGCAATGAAAGTCCATCCATTCATCCATTTTCTACCGCTTGTCCCGTAAATACATCATTCAAATTGCTCCTGCACAGAAGAATCATTCCAGCTTTTAAAGTTGGCCCTAACTTTTGCATGTTGACTATTTACTAAGTAGTATTTTTTTGGACAAACAACGACCTGATATGTGAATAATTAATCACTTTTAAAGCTTTTTTCTTTGGATGCAAAACTGGTGAAAAGGCGTCCACGTAGCTGCCACCGAGCTCATATTGATGACCCAAAATAAGAGAACTTGAGCTCCCTTTGAGCTGTCAGTGGGGCTGAAAAATAATTTTCTGGGGGTCTAACTTTGTTAAATGATTTTGGTGTGACCTGCAGTGGCCTTGTATCGATCCAGTGGACTGCATTGTTTTTGTTTACATGTGGAAAACACACCAAAAAATACATGACATGGACATATTTTACATATATATATATAATAATAATTACTATAATGAAGGATGACGTGATTAAGACATGTTTAGTGTAGATAAGCTGCAACTAATCATGTGTTCAGTTGAAACTGGCCGCAAGATTAAAGAAATACTTCAACACTATGCAAATAATGAAATTGCAAACTGAATTTTGGCATTTAATAGAAAGAAAAAAATTGCATGGACTGTAAGGTTTCCCCCCTGCATCAAGTGAAAGGAATGCCATTATAATCGGGCCAAAATAAACAAGGAGATTGCAGAAACGCACACACACATGTACACACACACACATGTACACACACACACTTGCATGACCTTTGAAAGAGTGTTCCACGCGTGCATGCTCATAACTCCTCTCCCCCGCATCCTATAGGGACGCCTCCCGTCGTCTATATATACCCTGTAGAACCGAATTTGTGTGATCAAACCACAGTCACAGATTCGATTCTAGGGGAGTATATGGTCGATGAAAAAACGTCGATTAACCGACACCTCATTCCGGCTACACGCTGTGCACGCGCACTAATAAAGCAACATGTTGGAACGGAACATTGTGCACGCTGCACGCTTCCCTTCTCGTCCCTAATGAATGATTCCCAGAGGCGGCCATTGGCCAATTGTTTCCAGGACCCCGCAGTGGATGAAGGGATGAAATGGGCTAACTTTTGCATGACCTCCCCCCCTGCCCCCCCCCCCCCCCCCCCCCTTGACAAAGACAGTTGCCATCAATTGTCCTGCACTCTTTATTTAAACCAGAGGGGCTTCTTCTTTTTCCTCCCCTTGGCGCAGATGCAAGATTTTGAGTCCATGCATCTTTATCAATATTACTTTACAATGCTGGTCATTTAAAAAAAAAAGTGAAGTTGTTTTTGTTCCACCGTTGCACAGGCCGGATTTTTTTTTTTTTTTTTTTTTAAACGTGCAAGCAGATGTTTGAGAGGTTTATTTGTCCGCCTTGAGTGCAATTAGGGGCGAATGGAAATTGCTCTTAGTTGTATGTTTACCCGCGCGGGGAGCTGCGTCACCTCCATTGGCCGACACGGTCACATGGTCCGCTAACTTTATTCAGTTGACACCGAAGTAGGAGGGCTTTATGGAGGGAGGCAAAAAAAAAAAGACAACTCGGGAAAAATTACTATTTTCTACCTTCACAAATTAATGGCCATGAGTTCGTTTATGGTGAACTCCAAGTATGTGGACCCCAAATTTCCTCCCTGCGAGGAATATTCCCAGAATAACTACATACCTGAGCAGGGCTCGGACTACTTCAGCCCATCGCAGGACACTGACCTGCAGCACCCGGGGATCTACCCACGCTCCAACTACACGGAGCAAGCCTTCGGCTGCAACGCCGTGCCAGAGCCCCCGGTCCTCGCCAGATCCGGTCAGCCTAGCCCCTTTGCAGCGCCCACCCAGCCGGGGGAGTCGGTCCACGCGGCCGGAGCCCGGACGTGTGGACCGCAGAACACGACAAAGAGTCCGAGTGGGACCCCAAGCAAGCAACCCGCGGTCGTTTACCCCTGGATGAAGAAAGTGCACGTCACCACGGGTAAGCGCATCCCTTTTACGCGCCCATTACGCACGGCGCCAGCTTGTAAAAGCTTCTATTTACAAGCGCTTTCAAAGGCCACAGTAGTATTTCTTTATAGCTACAGGCCGCACGGCGGAAAGTCGAGTGTAAAAAGAAACCCAAACATATGTTTTTGTTGTTGCAGTGAACCCGGATTACACCGGACCCGAGCCCAAGCGCTCCAGGACAGCTTACACCCGCCAGCAGGTCCTGGAACTGGAGAAGGAGTTCCACTTTAATCGCTACCTGACTCGAAGACGCAGAATCGAGATCGCCCACACGCTTTGTCTCTCCGAGAGGCAAATTAAAATCTGGTTCCAGAACAGGAGGATGAAGTGGAAAAAGGACCACAAACTGCCGAACACTAAAGGGAGGTCGGTGGTGGGGACCCCCGGTCACCTGCAGAGCCTCCACAAAGACAACCAGACTGATATCACGTCCTTGTAAACACCAACACACAAGCTAACTCTTTTATTTGATTTTTTTTTTGCATTTTTTGCATGGACTGGAGTCGCTTTTAGACATTTTGTTCTTATTTAATTACAGAATAAAATCAGTGTTGACCTCAGGCTGGGAAATAGAAAATCAAAACAAGTATTTCAACGGAAGCTCCTTTTCTGCTTCACCTACTGCAAAAATGCACCATAGAAATATACAACCAAACTTTTTTTTATTATTATTTTTGCCTGGAGGACATATTTTGTGGATTTAATTTCAGACTATTGATTTAAGAAGGTTCGTTGAAATGAAACGACACGCAATTTACTTGAAGGATGTGCAACCAAAAGCACGCAAACTGCTCTTGTTTTGTTGTTTTTTTCGTCCCCAAAAAATCGCTCGTCTTCTGTATGTTTTAACTTATTTTGTTTATATTTTGCCTAAAACATTCCTTCTCGATTGCCATAATACATCTCACATTGGCGTTTTTATTTTTTGTAAACATGCATTATTATTATTATTATTTTTTTATATATATATATTTTCTGCATGCCATCGAATTGTTAAAATATTTAGAGAAAAATAGTGTTTATTTTGTATTTATTTGTGTACATTTTCGTATCACACGCGCATAATTAAATGAATGATATGCAGTGATAATTACTCTTTTCAAAATATACGTTTCCGCATGGCTTTATGTAAAGTTTCGTCTTATTTTTGATGTGAGAATGTTTTTTTTGTCCCTTCTTTGTACACAAAGGGTTTAAAAAGTAACAAAAAAAGACCCTTTTTTTTCTCGTTTTTTGTTTTGTTTTAAACGCGTCTTTGTGTCAACACAAGAAAAGGCCCAGAAGCTCTCCCAGGCTCTTGGAGGTCTTGTTGAGGAGGTCTTTGAGGCGAAGGTCGGTGGCAGGTTCA